>NC_041406.2:47559128-47859128 GCF_900747795.2 Erpetoichthys calabaricus
TATTTGTTGAATGCTTGCATTGCCTAGAGCAACTTGGTACAGTTCTGAGAATGATGGTCTTTTATGTCATTAGAAGTCTTCTTGTCTTATGTTGTTATTTTTTCATATTCTAAAAATACACACAATCAATGTGGTTGAAGGTGGCACTTTGATGACCTTCAGATCTTCATCTGATATCATTTTTTTAAACACTAGATCAAAACAAAATGATGACTCTGCCTTAGCCTGGTGGTACTTGTGCCTGTTTGTGTCCTGGGATCCTGGGGAAAGCGCTGTGTGTTTCCCTGTATATATTCATAGGTCCGATGCATCATAATCTGTGATAAATGGTAAAATCCTTTGGTTTTGTAAACTCAAAACTTGCATCCTTTTGTTTCCAGAAGGAATTATTGGATCCTCAGCAGTCCAGCTGTCATCAATGAAGGACCTCCCACAGGAGCTGCTAGAGTTGTACAGCCAGGGCTTCACCCTTGTAGCAATCCACCCGTTTATTCATCCTGCTGCTGCAAAACAGCACATTCTGCAAGGACAACTCTACAGAGCGGTGCTCTCCAAGACATCAGACAGGTAACTGCTTAACTTATAAACGTTTTTATCTCGATCTTCTGGAAGGAAATGTGAAAGATCCTTTTACGACGCTTTATGCAACAGCTAAGGTCTACTAGGTCTAACAAATTTCATAATGGTGCTTACCCACAAGCTGTGAGATGAATGAAGTTAACATGCTACCCTTAAGAGACTCCTAAAACATTTTAATTCATTTCTCTAAGTGTGTTTGTGGAAGGTGTGATTGTTAGGGTGCTGTTGTAGAGAAATGATTACTGTCGTCCCCCTACACGTTTCATCAAATCTAATTCCACACAACTGATGTTGTTATGGCAGTATTTAATTTACTTAATTATTCTGCTTATTCTAAATTCCTAAAACACATCTAAAATCACAACTTGGAAATTGCTAATAAGCTCTTGATCTCTAAATCAGGGTTTCTTAAACTATGGGTCACAACCAAAATGGGTTGCATTTTGCCATTGTTGGATTGTGAGTTACGTTTGTATTTGGATGGATTGTAAAGTGGGCCATGGGGGGTCACTGCATGCTGATGAAGCAATCATCCATGATTCTCCAATGCGGACAAAACCCAACGCTTTGACAATTGTCCAAGGATTGAACAAAGAATGGGTCTTGAAGACACCGAAAATGACAAGACTGACAAAAAAAAGTTTAAGAAACCCCACTCTAAATGCTTATACTCTACTGTACCCAGTAAATAAAGTAAAGATGTTTGGAAAAGATATTTTACTTTACTTTTGTACAACAGGTTTCTTACTGACAGCTCAGTGCTTACCAAGTATTTAGAGATATAATTTATTTAAAATCAATCATAAAATAACTTTTCAACAAAAATGCAAAACACTGTGCAATTTGTAGAAATATATACATACACATACTGTACATATACAGTGCATATAAAAAGAATTCAATCCCTGGACATTTTTACATGATATTGTTATACAACATTGAATCACAGTGGAATTAATTTGGCCTTTTTGACACTGATCAACAGAATTAGACTCTTTAACGTTAAAGTGAAGGCAGATCTCTGCCAAGTGGTGTACATTAATTACAATTATAAAATAACTGATCACATTAATATTCACCTCCTTTAGAATGACACACCTAAATCATCACTGGTGCAGCCAATTAGCTTTAGAAGGCACTTCATCAGTTCAGTGGAGAGCACCTGTCTGTAGTCTGTGGAAGGTCAGCGAGGGAGGCCACCAAGAGGCCTATGGCAACTCTGAAGGATCACAAGCTACAGTGGCTCAGATTGGAGAGACTGTGCACACGATGACTGTTGCCCGGGTCCTTCACTAGTTATAGCATGATGGTTAGAGTGGCAAAGAGAAAGATACTTTAAAAAAATGCACATGACATCTTTGGCTAGAGTTTGCCAGAAGAAACATGGGAAACGTAGAAATCACTCTCTATTTGACCATTAGACTGAACGCCATGTTTGAACACTGCAAATAATCAAAAATAGACCATCCACACAGTGAAGCAAGGTGATGGCAGCATCATGTTTTGGGGATACTTCTTTGCAGTTGGACCTAGAAGGCTTCTAAGGGTGGACGGTAAAATGAATGCAGCAGAGCATGGAGTAATCCTGGAGGAAAACCTAATGCAGTCTGCAAGAATCCTGCACCTTGGCAGAAGATATATATTCCAGCAAGACAACAACCCCAAGCATAAAGCCAAAGCTTAGAAATAACAATGTGAATATCCTGGAGTCCAAATCTCAACATACTTGAGACTTGATAAAAGCTGGTCACTCATGATCTCCATGCAACCTGACAGAACTCGAGCAGTTGTACAAAGCTGATGGAGATCTGAGCACACAAACTCAAGGCTGTCATGGCTGACATAGGGGCATCTACTAAATCCTGCCTTGGGGCTGGTGAATACTTATGCAATCACTTATTTTGTGTTTTATTTGTTGGAATTTAGACTACAATTGCAGAGAACTGTTTTCACTTTGACATTTAAGTGGTTTTCTGTTGATATCTTGTTTAAAAAGAGCCCATTTAAGTCCACTGTGATTCAATGTTTTGTAACAATCAAAAGTAAAAACCTCCAAGGGGGTGAATATGTTTTCTAGGCACTGTACGTAGATGTAGTTTCTTCTAGAGAAGCCAGCAGTTAGGACCTGCACTGTGATTGTGACCACGTCTGTGGCCTGGTCATTTCCACTCATTGTCCTCAACGAAATGCAAAGGGATTGTTTGGTCATATAGATTTATACAAATGAAGACGTACAGATGTAAATTATTGTTATCTTGTAGAATTTTTGTTACTGCCTGGATACCATGAATGTGTTTTTGTTCGGTCTGAACCATGTGGACACAATTTTGTCCTCCTTAAAATGAATTTTCTTTTTGTTATTTAATTTTGTGGCATTATTAAGGTGTAAAGTTGGTGTATTTTTATTGGGACTGTTGCTAGTGTGACTTTGATGTTCATGGCTTTGGCTGAATTGTTAATGGCTGCCTGTCGCATGTTACGCATGATGTCTTAAACCCAAATGTTGTTTGGATTCTATTTGTAAATAAATAAAAAAATAGCCCAGTAAAGGAAAGGACAGCAGATTGATGTTAACACTTTGGCTTCATTTTATTTCCTGGGTTTCATTTTGGATTTTGATGATTAGCATTTTGGTAACTTCTCTGTGTTTTAACTCTTGCTAATTAAAGAACTTTACCCTTTTGATTTATCCTCCAGTCTTCATTTCCTAGTCCAGTTAAAATTTTATCTCTGACATTAGAGTGGCGACATAAGGAGGGACACGGGGCTGACCCCAGGAGGAGCAGCCTTCAGACTTGCACACATAAAACGTTTTGATGAACAGTGAAGAGCGGCCCCCATTAAAGTGCACCATGCCATGTGATCAGTTGTGTCAAAAGATCACGTCTAAGACAGTGAGGACTGTAGCATCGCCTTCATTGGAGGACATTAGGGCTGTTTCTGCGGAACAGCAGATTATTTGTCTTTTATGTTGTGCTGTGTTTTAAGGCAGTTATAAGGCTACTTTTTTCCAAGACTTCAGACAGACATGATATATTATTAATAACATTTCATTGATGAAAGTCACTGCTGTCAAGAAGACATGACTGAGATGACAAGTGGGCCTTGCTCTAAGTGATCTGTAATGAGCTTCTGATGCTAATACTGTAACTGGTTACATACAGTAGGTGAGTCAGGTCTTTACATTTTCCTGACATTAGATGTCTACGTTTCTTTTAAAGTTTGTATTTATAGGACTTTGATTTGTGTTGTTGTACGAACAAGTCAGTATAGTTTGCATTATGTGAAAAGCGTGGTGCATTAAACCGATATGCAGGGTTTAAGGATCCTTTCGATGGCAGCCCTTTAAAGCTGAACCAAAACAGACTGAGACAGGTGACACCTGTTAGGCTGAAGAAGGAAGAAATTACTGATGAGCTTTATTTACAAGAGAAGTGAGGTTTTCAGCCCACTGCAGATGGTGACAAATGACGCCATTCACCAATTTAAATGATTCCAAGCTCCTGACAGTTATTTATATAAGCATATTATGTACCCTGTGTAGCACAACATCCTTTTTCCAGAATCTGATGCACTAGTGATGCAGCAGACCAGAACAGACGATGCATGAAAGTGTTCAAAATGTTCCCAGTGGAGCCATTTCAGATGGTTTACACTTTATGTTCTGAAGAATGTCTGCCAAGTTTACAGACAGCTGCACTCGGCGGTGTCCAAAATGAAAACTTGCAGCGCACAAATCCTCTTCCTAATATTTATACTTATAGTTATTAATTAAATTATCACTCAGAAAGATCTTCTCAGAGCTTGTGATCATAAAAAAAATCTTGCATCACATTTGCAATCAGACAAGCAGACAGATAACAATCCTGTCATTGAGTTGCACATGAATATGAACATGTCCTTCAAATCATACAAGAAATGTGTTCCTTTTGTCTGCCATATTAAGAAAATGAAAAATAATGTAATGCCTTTAATTTTTCCACATACTTTGCTGAATGACTCCACAATTATAACTGTTTTAAACAGTTCTCACAACAGAAATATGAAATAATAATCATTTTCAGAAAAATTAAACTATATAATCAATGTGTGGTTTTTTTCCACACTGTAGATTTTAACAAAGTAGAACATTCGTGATCAGCAGTTACCTGTGAGAGTATAAAACAAGACCTTACCACATGCTATAGCGTAGAAAGGATTGCGGTAGCTTACCTGCTGTGTTACCACTAAGCCAGTTTTGTACTATAAAATGTTACCCAGGGCTCATTTTAATTATTACTTTTGTAAATGGCCATAATGCAAAATCGTTATCAGAGTCAAAAATGGAAAGAATGCACAGCTGAATTTCAGATTAGTGTGGTGGCACAAAACAACGGTGGCTTCAGTCACGTTAGGTCAGTTTCACTCTCCATGTTTAATAGGCTGTAAGGTGATTTTCCAGCCATGAAATCCATACTTGATTGCGTGTGCTTCCACTCTGCTGTTCTTCTTTGATGTATGCGGTGTGTAAGGAGTATCATCATCTTATGCCCTTAAGTCTTCCATTCGCTTTCTTTGTATGTAATGAATATGGTTGTGCAACAGCAGCAGTAATTTAACAGCATAGACATTTACACAAGAGCAGACCAATGGTAGGATAACCAGACAGCCCACATATCCAAGTACGGCTCAGTCCTGTATACAATGGCGGACTCTGACATTGAGGATTGGGGTGGCCAGATAAACCATAAAAAAAATTACATTTTTTAGAGTCTCAACTGCTAAATATATTACATCATATTCCAGGTGACATATCATAAATTATTCATAACCAGTAATGGCGTACTGCACGATAAGTGAATACACTTGACTTGAGCATTCCTAGTTTTCATCCTCTTTCTCTGTACGTTTAGCGTTCATTTGCTCAGAGGTTGATGCACTTGCTGCTTCCTGAGCTGCTCTTCTTTTCTCCACCCTACCGGCTCACTTCTTTTCTTCTTTCGTCGTCATCTTTTCAAGTTAAAACTGATTAAGTCAACGGTTGTGTTGCAATTACTTAGTACGTTTTCGTTAATTTTTTCACCTGAACTGGCACTTAAGTCTTCAATCTGCCTCAAGAATGATTTAAGATATGAAGAGGTAGGGGCAGTGATGGTGGTAGGGAATGAGAACGGCGCTCATACGCGTGCACCGTATGGCCACCCTGCTGGCCGCTGCCGAGAGTTGATTCTACAATAAAGTAAAAATAAAAAGAGTAATAAAAATCATCTCCCTGAAAGTGGATAGTAGACGTCACGTAGTATCTGTACGCCAAATTTCAGGTCAATAGTCAAACGGTTTGCGAGCAACAGGTGATTTAAATACTGGACAGACAAACGAGATATAAAGTTACAATATGACCTAAATCACACTTACAAAAATACAGTTAAAACTTTGAAATTATGAAAAAGTACGTAAGTTCCCATAGTAATATTGAAATGACAGAAAACCTGCGCTCACTGCTTGGTTAGGCCCCAGCTCCTCTGCCTTCCTGCTCTGGATAAGTGGATTTAGAAAATGGATGGATTGATTGAAAGTTGGAGCACTTTTAATTTATGATTGACTTTACCAAAGAGACAGTTTTGCTTATTAAGTATTTTGTCACGATGGTGTCTGTGAAGTTTGATAGAGGTGTTTAGACAGACAGCACATTCACAATGTGGACATGCGGACACACAGACACACTCACTCGACTTTGTGGTCATTTAAAATGCTACTTGGGAATCTGTTTTGCTATTTGACAGATAAAAGAGGAAAATACTGAATTTAAAATATACAAGCTCAAGTGGCTTCTCTGAAGCTAAATATGAAAAAGTAAACTACTCCATAGTTTATGTAGTACAGAATTCTTCTGTATATTAAGGGTAGGTGACCTTAAATTACCATATTTCTTGATTATTAACATTAAGTTGTGGCCTTAAAAATGTTTTTAGGTTAAAAATAACCCTTTATTGGAGATTTATTTTAGTAACAGAATGCATCCTGGGCGGCACAGTGGCGCAGTGGTAGTGGTGCTGCCTCGCAGTTAGGAAACCCGGGTTCGCTTCCCGGGTCCTCCCTGCGTGGAGTTTGCATGTTCTCTCCGTGTCTGTGTGGTTTCCTCCCACAGTCCAAAGACATGAAGGTTAGGTGGATTGGAGATTCCAAATTGGCCCTAGTGTGTGCTTGGTGTGTAGGTGTGTGTGTGCGGTGGGCTGGCGCCCTGCCCGGGGTTTGTTTCCTGCCTTGCACCCTGTGTTGGCTTGGATTGGCTCCAGCAGACCCTGTAGTTAGGATATAGCGGGTTGGATAATGGATGGAAGAATGGATGAATGCATCCTTATTGCTACGTGTGCTGTCAAATGATGACTCTTGGGAGTCTAAATTGACTCATAAGCCAGTCATCATCATGGGTTAAAACATGACACTGGTCCTAAAAGCTTGTTCCTTTCATATACGGCCATTTGTCTAAATTTCAAGCAGCACCAAACAAGCCATATTGTATCAAACCAGAGTGTTCTGTACGCCTGTGTTTTTACTGCACTTTGGTTTCTAATCCTGACAACAAATAAGCTAAACTGACACAAAATCTTGTAAATGTTATAACTTATAGTGCAGCTGTCAGTGAGAATGTCAGTAACATTGCTGTCTTCTTTAGATATTAAATTTTACACTTGTGGTTAGTGGTTTATATTCTCTGAGGTGGTCTGCTTCTTCTTTTTGTTGTCATTATTGGTTTGATATGTGTAAGGAATTGTCTAGAATGTACTAATAATAAAGCTTTTATCACCTGAATGCTAGTTCTGTGCAGTTTTCATTTGTGCAAGCAGTTTGTATCCCAGCACTGTAACACATTTTTTTTTAAATATGAAAAAATACAATTATTTATGTCATGGTTTGCTATGATTTTGGGTCCCAAAAGGCCACCAATGTTTACTTCCATCGTTAGGTTCATGTCCAGTGTTGCTTGGGGATTAAATCCTTAATCCGATCTGCAGATACCAAATCTGTGAAATATTCAGAGTTTATCTTTGTGCTCGTTTCTCATGTGTACTTCTGTTTTTGACTCTCTTGTTCTCTCAACGATTATTGACTCTCATATTGGGCTTTGGTTTCGTTTCGCTTTATACTTTGTTTTGTTCTTTACGTGCATCTCCTGGTTTTTGCTCAAAAATGCATCTGCCAGTTCGTTGAGAAAACAATAAGAATTATTGCAAGACTACCACCACCCTCCTCCCTTGCCCTCCTTTCTGTAGAGGTAGCTGAGGAATGTGGCCACCCAAATCATTGGGCTCATGCTGGTTTAAGTGGTGTTGCTCAAGATTAATAATAATAATAATAATAATAATAATAATAATAATAATAATACACTTTATTTAATAGGTGACTTTCTTAGCACTCAAGGTCACCTTACAATGAAATTAAACAACATTAGTAAAATAAAAATAAAGATAATGATCAATTAAAAAGCAATAATTAGCAAACAAACAAAGATAACAGGCAGTAACAGTGCAAAATTCACAGTTGGTATGCCAGTTTACAAAGATAAGTTTTGAGGACAGTTTTAAAATGTGATATTGAATCGAGCTGACGAATATGAGAGGGAAGAGAATCCCAGAGTTGAGGAGCACTATGAGAAACACTCGAGCTCCCATAGAACTGAGTTTGATGTGCGGTACAGAAAGTAGAGCTGCAGATGAGGATCTGAGTGAGCGAGAGGGAGTGTAAGTCTGGAGGAGATCAGTGAGGTTATGGGGACTTTTAAATGTTAAGAGCGGTATTTAGTATTGTATTCTGTAGTGAACAGGGAGCCAGTGAAGTTGAGAGAGAATCGGTGTAATATGTTCAGTGGATTTAGAACAGCAGGTTATTATCCTGGGAACAGAATTTTGAAGAAGTTGTAAGCGATGGATATGTTTTTGTGGGATGCCAGATAGAATAGCATTACAGTAATCTATATGTGAGGTGTCTAGGGCATTAAACAATACTTCAGTACTATGTTGTGTAAGAACAGGACGAAGTCTAGAAATGTTTCAGAAATGGAAGAAAGCAGTCTGAGAAACATTACTTATATGGGAAGAAAAAGAGAGAGTACTGTCAAGAATGACACCCAGGCTCTTCACCTG
This sequence comes from Erpetoichthys calabaricus, assembly GCF_900747795.2. NCBI lineage: Eukaryota > Metazoa > Chordata > Cladistia > Polypteriformes > Polypteridae > Erpetoichthys > Erpetoichthys calabaricus. The sequence continues at coordinate 47,567,831 of NC_041406.2, forward strand.
GGTAGAGATGTTTGTTTTAATGTTGTTAATTAAAATAGAAGACTAGTTAACCTTAGCAAGTGTGGATTTAGAACCAATGAAGAGCACCTCAGTTTTATTGCTGTTTAGTTCATGTCTTTATGTCTTGGAGACATGCCATAAGAATATCTGGAGGGAAAACAGAAGTGGATTTAGTGGATAGATATAGCTGTGTGTCATCAGCGTAACAATGAAATTTAATACCATGGTGCCAGAAGATGCTACCTATTGGGAAGATATAAATGAGAAAAAGAAGCGGCCCCAAAACAGAACCCTGTGGGACTCCCTGAGTAACGAGTGCATTCTCAGATTTAAAGCCCTTTATTTGAACAAATTGCCTCCTATCAGTGAGGTAGGAAAATAAAACCATTGGAGGACAAGGTCACAGACTCCAAAACTAGCTAGATGTTTCAAAATTATCTGATGGGATATGGTGTCAAATGTGGAGCTGAGGTCAAGAAGCACAAGAATTGATAAAAGTCCCATATCAGCTGCCTGGAGAAGATCATTTATGATTTTGACCAGGGCAGTTTCTGTGCTGTGTTTAGGACGAAACCCAGATTGAAACTCTTCAAAAAGCTTATTTTTTGAAAGATGGGACTGGAGTTGGGAGGCAGCTATCTTTTCAAGAACTTTAGATATGAATGGAACATTTGATATAGGCCAATAATTGTTAAGAATATTTGGGTTGTGGTACCCGGATGGGGGTGGTACCCAGCTGGGACGCCCGAGAAGACCAGAGGAGGGCTTGTGCCTCCTCCAGACCTCAAGGGGGCGACCACCCTGGGGGCCACGGGTACAGAGCTGGGAAGCTCGACCCTGTAGGGGCCCGTGGTCACCGCCAGGGGGACCCCAATACCTGGAGGACCCTGGACCTCAGCACTTCCGCCACACTAGGAAGTGCTGGGGGGAAGAGGAACAGGGACACCCGGAGTGCTTCCGGGGATACAGCCGGCACTTCCGCCATACTGGGGTGTGTTGGTGGGAGATTGCCGGGGACACACCTGGAGCACATCTGGATGCTTATTTAAAGGGGCCACCTCCCTTCGCATGATGACTTGAGTCGGGTGGAAGAAGGACAAGGTCTCTGGAGGAGAGAAGGAGGCGGCCTGAAGAAGAGAAAGTGAAGGCATTGTAATTTGGCCAGAACTGTGGGGCATTGGGGTTTGAGAGTACTGATTTGTATAATGGAAGAAGAGAATAAACGTGTGTGGGGTACTTACAACATGTCTGCCTGTCTGTGTCTGGGTCATATTCCACAGGGTCTAAACCTGGGTTTTTCAGAGTTGGAGTAATTGAGGCTATTTTTAGTGAGAGGGGGACCGTGTCCTGTAGTAAGGGAAGAGTTAACTATAGCAGTTATCATGGGGGAAATATGTGACAGACAGGACTTAACAAAGCTTGTTGGTATTGGATCTAATTGGCATGTGGAAGAATTAGATTTTGTTATAAGCTCTGAGATATTATTTTCAGCTGGTAAAATGAAATCTGAGAATAGGGTGGCTGGTGAGGGAATATGGGTGATAGTGGAGAGTATGTCATTTTCTGCAGAGATAGAGGAAGTAAGTTGTTGAAGAAATCCAAACAAGTGCAGCAGTATTTAACAGAGAGGTTATGGTAAGCAATATTTTCTGGTGGTGTAATTAGCCTTTTCATTGTAGAATAAAGAGCTGTAGTATTTTTCCCTCCTGTATTGATAATGTTAGAATAGTATACAGTTTTAGCAGCAGAGACAGCATTTTTATATTTTAACATATGATCTGAATACATTTCCTTGTGTACAACAAGACCCGTCTTTTTAGCTAGGTGCTCCAACTGTCGGCCCATGGCCTTGAGCTGACGGAGCTCAGGTGTAAACCAGGGAGCAGTGTGGATAAATGAAACAGTCCGTGTTTTTAAGGGAGCCAGTGTATCGAAGGCAGAAGGCAGAACAGCATTGTAAAGGTCTACTAATTCTGATGGTGTGGTAGCAGAAGGAGAAACAGACTGGGATTGCAATAAATCTATTAGGGTCTCTGGGTTTACATGCTTGACATTATGAAATGAAATTACACGCTGAACCTTTGATTTACTGAGAGGTAAGCTAACATCAAATGTAATCATTTTGTGATCTGAGATAGGTGATTCAATAGGAATAAGATTGTGAGGTGTGATACCAGAGCAGCAAACTAAGTCTAAAATATGACCCTTGTTATGAGCTGAAAAGTTGACATATTGAATTAAATTAAAACAGTCACGGATTTCATTAAAATCATTTGTCAGTGCATCAGTTGGCACGTCAACGTGTATGTTAAAATCACCCATGAGGATGACATTAGTAGACATTGCACACACAAAGTTGTTAAAACAGTAATAAGTTCTGCAATAAAAACACTTGATAGTTTAGGAGATCTGTATAAAACAGGAATTATAATAGGTGAAGGTCCACCAGCTAATAATTCAAAGGATGGATATGATGGAACTGGTATCAGTGACAATTTTAGGTCTTTGCGGTGTATTATTGCGAAACTGCCTCCTCTCCCCGAAGAATGGGACTTGGAGATGCAGGCAAACTCTGGAGGGAGCACTTGATTTAGATGAAAATAATCACCCGGTTGCTGCCAATTCTCCATAAGACATAAACAGTCCATCTTAGTGTCTATGATAAAATCACCAATCAGCAGAGCTTTATTAGAGATAGATCGGGTATTAAATAATCCAAACTTCAAGCGTCTATGGACGTACTGTATATTCCGTTGATTTTATCAGAGGAATCAGCACGTTTTGATCAACACGTCAGTCAAAAATACGTGGACAAGTGCGTCCTTCAGATCAAAGTGAAGGAATAGACCCGCTGCTACTCCTGCTGAAACAAAAACAACGACGAGAGCCCCGGTGAACATACTTTGGTCGTCTGAGAATGCCGCAGTGCAGCAGGAGATCAGCAGGCAATTCATAGTTTGTTCAAAGTCGATACAATTCATCTGGTGAATATTTTAGTTTTGTAGATGTGACTGCATTAGATAGCAAAGTAGACATAGTAATCCATGACAACTAATTGAGGTTTATCATAGTAAATTTCCAGAAATCACCCAAGCAAATTCCAGATTGGAAGCAAAGCAATGTAGCCCTTGTGTAGCCTACCTACTCGGCCCAATTAAAATAACACGTTAGCCAGTAGGCCGTCACCACTGGGATTTCCACAAGTACTCAGCAATTGACAAGGGGCAGTTTCAGCCACCTATTCATCAAAGCTAGTTACTTGAGCAGAGAATCAGTGAGAAAGTTTCCACTTACCCACACAGGTTGCAGCCAGCAAAGAACAGTTCTACGAGGGCTCGTGTTAAGGCCGAAGGAGGCAAGGGACGCAAATGTGTGTTATCAGTTTTTATTCCAATGCAAAGGCAAAGGAAGATCTGATGCAAAAGGCAAAAAGCAAGTAAAACAAACAACTAGTAAAAGTACACAAGCAGAGCACCGGCAACCAGCGGCAGACAGAAACGCCAGCGTTCTCTGGGATTAATCCCAATGTGTTGCTCCTGATGATTGTACAGAAATTATTTAGTAGTTCATGGTGATACCGTAAATCTTTTGAGTTGATTAAGGACCACATGTAGAAAATTTCACTTAAAGTGTCCAGGGTGCCCCATGACAGCTTCCTATAACATATATGACCTGCCTTTGTGCAAAGAAGGCATTCTGTTCTACCAGATTCCCTTTCAATTCACCCACTATATTATCTGTTTAAAAAGGAGTCACACATATTAAGAACTGTCTTAATATTAAATCATACTATTTTGTTTCAATTGGGGTAAGTAGGCCTTCATGGGGATCAGCACTGGACTTCTTTTCTGTCTATTCCTGCTTCTTCTCCTAGTCATCTCTGCATTATGGAGTTGGGCGATTAGGACAGGCTGTGTTGGGGACGTTGGTGAATGAAGATCTGATCTCACTTCCATATTCGACATCTGCAGCTTTTCTCGTCTGCTTGTTCCCACTCTTTTTTCTCCAATATAATCAATTAAAAATTGTTTTAAAAAAATGTCTTCTTGTATGGAGGCCTTCTTTATTTGAATGTACATCTCTGTCAGGATCTACAAATGACTGTTAGCACATTTTATTTTTTTTTTCTTGTTTTAATTCTTGGAAATTCAGTTGTTGGTTTGTTTTGCGCTATTTTCTGTTAATTCCTTCATGAAGTCTGGTGACGTCAGTCCTTTTTACGTCATGCTTGCCTGCAAGGATGCCTTCCTGCCACAGTGTTGCTAAAGTGTTACATTCTTTAATATAGCAGTTGTTACAGTTGCTCCATCTGAATTTTAAAATTCATCACATGAAAAATTTATTTAAAAAACAAATCTAAGGAAATAATTCAAGAAATAAAAATGTCAACTTTGTGACTACAACATGGCCTTGACATGGAGCTTTGGTTCAGCCTCGTTTATTAAAGTTTGACACCTACCTGTGTAAAGTGGCAGACTTCTCTAAACCTCTGCCAGCAGTTGGCGCTTGTTATGAAAGACATGCCCACAAGTCATAACCACATTACCCACAGGCTGTTGTCTCTGTAAACATGTGTTGTAGTTTATGTAAAGCTGTTTATTTTAAGAAGTGACAGGAGCAGCGGTGCAGATTGCTTACTTAGTTTATTGCTAAGTGTGGGTTTCTGCATTTGAACAATCTACTTTGGAGCATCTTACTGTTCTGTAATTAATCTGAGTAATTTTTAGTAGTGTACTGTGCACTCCATCCTTATATTTTCTAACCCACTTATCAGGCCCATGGCTACAGCAGGTCTGGGCCTTACTAGCAGTACTGAGTGCAAAGCAGGAACAAATCCTGGATTAACCACCAGATCTTTAATGGCCACTCTCACACACGCCAACTGAGAGACACCAGTTAGCCTAGCATGCACATCTGTGGACAAAAACTGGAATACCTGGAGAAAACAGCGTATATGTGCAAGTAAAATGCACTTAATCTGCTTTATTATAAAGAACTGCCTTCGTTACATCTGTAGTCTCATAAGGCAGCCTGGTGCATTTCTGTTTTTTCAGCTGGTTAAGGATACTCCAGTCCTTAGGAATATTAAAGCTTCATTTTCTTCCTTTAGAGATATAACAGGAAAGGCCTTGTCACTGGTGCACTCTGTATTTACGAGAGCCACCGCTTATTGCCAAACGCAGTGTTGCTCATCTAATCCCGGGAATTATGTTTTTTTACACTCAGAAACATTAAATGAGCAAATTTGCAAGGAAAATAAAATCTTGTTGTTTAAAGACCCAAATAACAAATAAGGTGGTGTTTATCTAGAGCAGTCATCTGACAGTTTCATTCCTAAGAGACAAATGAAAATCTAATTTTAATTTTAAAACACAGCATCTTTATTGGCTTTACTTGTTTGTTTTATATATCAAATGAACTTATGCTTTAGAATTTTATCATGAAAATATTAGTTTTGGAAATCACATTTAAGAAATCACAATTATATGGTAGTAGCTGTGTAAGCCTGTGCTGTAAAAAGCCCAGGCTCCTAGAAACTATGGATTCTGGCACTTAATCAATCAATCGCATCAGTTGTGCATTAGCGGCTAAGTGAGGTTCTCTTTCCTCGGCGGATACGTTTTGCCAACATGCTCACCTCCGTTGTCTAGCAGCGGCTAAGCGAGTTTCTCTCTTCTCGGAGGTTTCATATTGCCGATGTGCTCGCCTCACTTGTGTATTAGCGGCTAAGCGAGTTTCACTTTGGCGACTGAGTCGCTTTCTTTGAGCATCCTGCTGTAGCCTTGCACTTCCGGGCTGGACAGACAGACACACACACTTCCATGTGTAGACGTTTATATATAAGATACGTATGTGTTTTTGAATAAATGCTGTTATCCCATTGACTGTATTTTGTCACAGCCACTGCACTGTTCTTTGAATTTGCAAAAATTAGGACTTTTGCTCTATTATTTAGAACAAATTATATATCTACTGTGCCTATAAAAAGTATTCACCAACCTGGAAGTCGTACACAACACTGAATCTCAGAGGAATTAATTTGGCTTTATTAACACTAATCAAAAGACTCTTTAATGTCAAAGTGAACACAAACCCCTGCAAATTGTTCTAAATTAATTGGTTTTAGAAGTCACATAACTAGTTCAAAGGAGATCACAAGTCTTTAGTGAAGGGGTATCAATTGATTGGCCTAACCTACACTATGAGGACAAAAGAAAACTCCAAGCAACTCTGTGAAAAGCACACGTCAGGAGATGGATACAAGAAAATATCCAAGTCACCAAATATCCCTTGGCATCCAGTTAAATCAATCGTTAAGAATCTGAAAGAGTATGGGACAGATGTAAATGTATCTAGAGCAGGCCGTCCAAAAAAATTGAGTGATTGTGCAAGAAGAAGACTAGCGAGGGAGGCCATCAAGGGACCTATGAGAACTCTGAAGGAGTCACAGAGGCTGAGTTTGCAGTGCACACAACAACTGGGGTCCAGGTGCTTCACCAGCCACAGCTTTATGGGAGAGTAACAAAGAGAAAGTAACTGGTAAAGAAATGGACACAACATCCCAGCTCGAGTTTGCCAGAAAGCACATTGTACACTCTTAAGTCAACATGAAGAAGGTTCTATAAACCAACATTGAGCTTTTTGGCTATCGGGCTAAATGGCATGTTTGAACTGTGAACGTTGTCAAAAACACATCATCCCCACCGTGAAGCATGGTGGTGGCAGCATCATGTTGTGGGAATGCTTCTCTCATTAAGCCCTGGAAAGCTTGTGAAGGAGGAGCAGAAGATGAATATAGCAAATTACAGGTATATCTTGGAGGAGAACCCGATGCACTCTGCAAGAAATCTGCACCTTGCAAGAAGATTTGTTTTCCAACAAGACAACAACCCAAAGCACAAAGCCAAAAGCTATACAAATTTGTATTGCCTAAAAACAATGTTAATGTCCTGGAGTGGCTAAATCAGGGTCCAGATCTCAGTTCAATTGAGAATTAGCAGCTGGTCTTCAAAAAGGCTCTTCACTCATCATGTCCATGCTGGCCGATTGAGCCTGAGCAGTTTTACAAAGAGGAAGAGAGAAAAATGGCAGAGTGCAGATGTGCAAAGCTGATACAGAGCTGTGCACACCGACTCAAGGCTGTCATGGTTGCCAGAGGTCCATCTACAACATACTGTCCTAAAGGGGATGAATACTTCTGCAACCCCTATTTTTGTATTTTATGATTGTAATTCATTAGACCACTTTTTGCAGAGATCTGTTTTCACTTTGACGTGCTATTTCTGATTATGTCAGGAACCTTCGAATAGTCCTTGGTGCAGCAACTGCATTTCAGCCACTTCCTTTGTGATTTTGTATTTTGCTAAAAAAATTAAAAAACAAGCTTTGACGATACTTAAAAGTTTATCATTGTTGTCCCATCTTTGACTGGCTCCCCGTCTTGTATTTAATGTTATTGTATTGGCTCCAGCTCCCCACAGCCCCCCACCCCCCAGCAGGCCATAGGGTTTAAAACTGGATGTACCATCTTGAAATAATAACAATTGATTTTTATTTCAAGATTTTTTTTATATTAAAGTCCAAAAGATTTTATGAAGTAATAAAAGGGTATTTTAAGCAACACCAAAAAATAAAACCATGTCATAAAAGCTAAGCAATGAAAAATAATTATTTAATGTATTTATAAAAATGTCATTGTCAGGAGAATATAACTATTAAGCAATGCATATTTTCCCACAGAAGGTCCTGCATAGAGACAGATATATGAATCTGGTAAAATTAAGAGCATATGCTGAACTTTGCTTCAGTAGATCTTTTGGTCAGGGATCAGTAAGTCCCATAAACCTCATAAAATGATCCTGGTAACCACTGCATTAAGGCTAGGAAAGGGGTAAATAAAACTTCCACTTAATATTTTTAAGTCTGAATAACTCTTGTTACCGTATTCTGCTGTCATCTAGTTGATGAAGTAGCATCATGCACATGTCTTATAAGAAAAGTTCACAAAGGAACACACTTCTACTGTCTTGATTGCAACATTGGGCTGTGCACTGGTGTCACATAAGGCACGTTTACTAAATCTACATCAGTATAGCAATGGACCCATGACATACTTTTTTATATTGTACTAGGGGGATTACCCCCTGCTCACTTTGCTTGTCAACCCCCCCATACCTGCGATACGCACCAGCTACTTCGCATCTCTGCTGCTCGCGTTGTGAAGAGGGGGGCTGCACACACCCCAAGGAGACGTGGTCGCTCCTCCGAAACCCCCTCTTAAACGGTGATACAATGGGAAACAAATACAGTATTTTTTTTTTACCTCCTCTTTGCTCGATCAGCTGCTGGCTTGCTGCTGCTGTCGTGCCATGTGATCTGCATCTCGTGTGGCGCTTCGAACATTTAAAAGCCTGTACAGCAGCTGTCTTGGTCATCTACTCTTTGTCTTTTACTTTTGTCGTGGTTAAATCTGTTGGCACAAAGTCTCATCTCGCGGGTTGTGAGTTCTTGATATTTTTTAGTTTATAATTTAAAAACGGAAAAAGAATCTGAAAATCTAACAACATCACATTAAAGTTCGATAAATCCTGAAAAGAATGATACCAAACATATTATACTGTATGTAGGTTTTAAAATAAGCCCGATTTAAAGTGTGACAATAAATGTGACACAAAAATGTCACATAAAATCATTGCACAAAATCGTTGCACTTTTAGGCTTAGGATTTTATATATATATATAAATATAGAGTAGATTTATGTTGATGTTTTGGTATTTACATGTTTCTGTTACACATAATACATTTTTTCCTGTTGAAAAAAATGCAACATTTTTGGCTCATTCTTCTTGGGTAAACGTAACACTAAGGCAGCGATGTGGGTCAAAAATGAATGAATGGCAGTAGCACTAGCAGTACACTGACAGACAGAGTACCCCTTAAGTGCTCATGCTGCCAAGATCTGCTATTCCATACAGCAGCCAAGGAACATTTGATGAGAATTCTGTAATTTCTATCACTCAGTAGGGTACAGTTGGCAGCCTTGCAAAAATAATTTTACTATTTTACAATTTCTACTATTTTAGCAGTTTTATCTTTTCTTCACAATTTTTCAGAAGCTACAGGTTGTTTATAAAAAATACATATGTGCATCTGCTGTGAATAGCAAACAACGAAGTGTTAAACAGTTATTTGTATTTCTTGGACTAATGTCGGTAAATTGGCACCCACCAACACACTGATTACTGGCTCATGCATATTCTCTACAAAAATGGATCTCTCATGTTGTCATGTTAAACGCGATACTTGCCTAACACATAGGAAACCTTAATCTACAGCAGACATATCGGTTGCTTTTCTGAGTTTGTTTGATCACCGTCATCAAATTTCCCCACACATTTCTAGCCACTGAACTGTTCTCTGAAGAGATATTTTTTGTCTTAACAAAACTAACCTAAAAGATTAAAAAAACGTGCTTTACTGTTTCAACATTGTAATATTCTAAAAATCACTAGGATTGTTTTCCAATGAACAGACTAATAATATGGACACTAAATTGTGTATAACATTACCTTTCAGAATTGTGGCCAGCTGCCTTACACGCAGTGAGGCTGAGGTGGGCGGCTGCCGAGTACAAAGCTGGCTGCGACTGTGTGATAAATTTCCTGTTTCCATGAAAACAAATCAGATGGGATTTTATTCAATCAATCCATCATTTTTTTAATTTCATACTGCATGTTTTAAAGTAAGTAACACCCATGATTGTATTTAAAGGGGGTTGTCATATAGTATAAACTAAAACAAAAATACACATGTCACCCAGCCTTCAGTTGTTTAATCAATTTCTGGGTCACAAGAAGGATTATAACAGTAGCCTCAGGAGGAACCAAATCGGATTAGTCCATTGCAGGGCACACACAGCCAGTTTAGAGTTGCCAAGTTACTTAACTTTCACATCTTTGAGATATGGACTAAAAATCCGAGACCCTGAAAACATAACAAAAAGAAAAAATAAAATACAGACACCAGGAGAACATGCAGATTCCACACAGAAGGTGACTGGGCTGGGATTCGGAGTCACTAGTGCTGCCAACTGTACCACCATGCTACCTAATACATAACATAATGCTTAATTCCTTAATAAGGAATCATTGAAGTGAATAGTATTAATTCTTTACATTTTTAATAATAATAATACATTTTATTTATTTGTAGGTGCCTTTCTAAACACTCAAGGACACTGAACAATAGATAAAACACAGATGATAAACAAAACTAAAATACAAAAATTAAAATCAGACAGCGCAATTGTAATCAAAGAGAAAAAGCAGTCTTAAACAAATGAGTTTTAAGTTTAGATTTGAAAAGTGAAAATGATTCAATATTTCTAAACTCAGATGGTAGTGAGTTCCAGAGCTGGGGAGCAGAGCAACTGAATGCTCTGCTCCCCATAGTGGTAAGACGGATGAAGGTGACAGTCAAGTGGATGGAGGAAGAGGATCTAAGGGTGCGGGAGGGAATGGCAACACGGAGGACGTCAGACAGATACGGAGGGGCGAGGTTGTGGATAGCCTGAAATGTTAACAGAAGAATTTTGAATTGAATGCGGAACTGAACTGGAAGCCAATGAAGCTGCTGCAAAACGGGAGTGATATGGTGAATACAGTAGAGAGGGTTCTAGTAATGATGCAGGCAGCTGAATTCTATTCAAAGCACTTTTTCAAGCACCACCAATATGTAGCATCCACCTGGATCACACAATGGTAGCCATTTTTGCACCAGTACACTCACCACATGTGAGCCATTAGGTGGTGGGAGGGAGACAGCCAATTAGAGACAGGGGATGATTAGGTTGGCCAGAAAGGCAATTTAGCCTGGACATTGGGATACACCCGGCTCTTTATGAAAGAGGTATCTTTTATGACCACAGAGGGTCAGGACTTCCGTTTTATGTCTCTGCGCCATTTTTACAGTACACTGTCCACATTATCTGCACTGGTGGCATTGGGATCCACATTTAGACCTCAGGGTAAGTGCCCCCTGCTGGCCTCGCCAACACCTCTTCCAGCGGCACCTCAAGCTTTTCCTAGAAGGTCTCCCATTCAAGTACTGGACGGGCCCCAACATGGTTAGTTTAGGTGGATGACCTGTTCTGAAGAGCAGGAGGTATGTCTGTGAGATGCAACTACAAACAGCAACTTAAGTTCTCTTTTGAAATTTTACCACCACTTAAATCCTGCTGAACTAAATTTTACCTTTCAAAGTCCATCAGCGCAGCAATGGGCACCATGGTGGACTTCAGACTATCACATGGCACACTCACACCAGTCCAGTTTACTTCTGCCAATGAATCTTTTGGAAAGCTACACGGATACAGGCAGAGGGTGCAAATATCCAAACTTAAAGTGGGGGTCCCTGAAGCTGCTTATCTGCATTACAGTGGATTCTGAAAGTTTTCAGGCCACTTCACCCTTTTGTACATTTTTCTATGTTGCTGCCTTATGCTAAAATCATATAAACTAATTTTTCCCTCATCAAGCAACACTTAATACCTCAGAATGATAAAACAAAAGCAAGATTTTAGAAAGATCTGCAAATGAATTGAAATTAAAAATTGAACTGTCCTGTTGACACAAGTATTCAGACACTTGCTAGAAATGTGGTTCAAGTGCGTCCCATTCTATGGATCATCATTGAGATGTTTCTACACCTTATTCGGAGCCCACCTGTGGTCAGATGTGTGAAAGTTTGTATTTATTTATTTTTTATTATTTTATTCATTTATTAGTTTTGTATTTTGTCTCTTTATTTTTTGTTATTCAGATTATTTGTGTGTGTGTGTGTGTGTGTGTGTGTGTGTGTGTGTGTGTGTCTGTTCACCCTGTAATGGACTGGCACCCTGATTCTTCCTGCCTTGCACCTTATGCTTGCTGGGATTGGCTCCAGCCCTCACGACCCTGTACAGAATTGAGTTGGCATAGAAAATGGTTTGGTGTGGTATGTTTTACATAAAAATGTACAATAGAAATAAATGTTGTTATTGTTGGAGCCGAGACACAAAGCACTGTGCCACTGCATCACCCATTTAGAGAAATTCAAATCCAACAAACTCCTCACTGGCACACTAATGGCTTTTGTGCTGCCAAAGCATTAACAGGCACTTCAGCGTCTTGTGTGGATTTTGCATGTTCTCCTTATGACCACCTGAGTTCTTCTCTGGTTGCTACATGATGACTCGTGTAAGTGTGGCAGTGGGTGTGTGACTGAATGGCTCCCTAAAGTGGACTGACCCGCAGTCCAGGGTTGGTTCCTGCCTTGTGTCTGATGAAGTTAGGGTCAGGCTCCCACCACCTTGAATTGGAGTTTTGAGAATATTCTTTTATGCCTTTCATTTCCTAGCATGTAGCAAAGCATTCTGAAAATGGAGCACATTTGACACATGCCTTGAACTTCTGCTCAGAACTGCCAAATCGGATTTCTTATGCAAGATTCATCTGAACTCAGTTTCATAATGCCAGCAGTCCTTTTGTAATACAGATAGGATTCTCTTTCTAATTTGTCAGCAGGAAGGACCGAACATTTGCATATCCTGTTTTGCTTCAGAAAGGCTTTTTAATGTCACATTCTTTCTGAGTCAGCTTTTATTGAGATTTGATAATAAAAGCTTAAGGCCTTGAAGGAATGAGGTTCTAAAAGCTTCACTTCTGCCTTGTAACTTTTAAAGTACAATCTCCAGGCCTGCCACTTTTCCTCCCACATCCCTAAACACAACCTTGTTAGGTTAATTGGTCCCATGTGGATGTCTGCGTGAGTGGGTTCTGTAATGAGGCTGGTGCCTGCTTTGTGCCCAGCGTTGTCAGTATAGGCTGCAGCCCCCCACGATGCTACATTGCATAGATGGTTTTGAGAATGTTAAATTATTTTAAACCAGTTTCTGCCAAAGGAGATGCCTGCCTGAGTCTGCTGTACTGTGTGCTTTTGCTGTTCATTTAGCTCAAATGGACTTCACGATAATTCAGACTAACTTGTTTCAAACAGGCTGATAGACTGAGGAGAGTTCTATCCCCTCTTAAAGGTTTGTCATTATTTCACATTGAAGAATTTTCAGTCTTCAGTAATATTCAAACTATAATAATCCAAGAGTTACATGAAGAAACAAGTGCTCTGAATGTGTCTTTGAAATCCTTACTACATTGAGCCTGTCACATTGGGTAATCCCATGAATTAGATAGATAGATAGATAGATAGATAGATAGATAGATAGATAGATAGATAGATAGATAGATAGATAGATAGATAGATAGATAGATAGATAGATAGATAGATAGATAGATAGATAGATAGATAGATAGATAGATAGATACTTTATTAATCCCATGAGTTAGAGCTGCACCCATACATTCAGCATCTTATAGTTAATTATTTGACATCCATTTTCGTATATAAGGGCTGAAAACGGTCCATCTGCTTAGGGCTTCAGTCCCTGGAGCTAGTGACTCTTATGGCAGCAGTGAGTACACAACAGGAAAAGGCTGGTATTGAATCGCAGAGCATTGCCAAAGTCCTAATCACTCAGCGTGCATTTGAAGTATGGGCTTGTGGGGCAATCAGAGCTCCTTCTTTAACAGATGAAAGCAGAAAGGCTCCCCAACATGGAATTATTGTAGAAGCTTTCCGAGGCAGTAAGATTGCTTGATGCTTTTATTGCACATGAACAGAACCATCAACATGGAATAAGTGATTTTGTTTCCCTGTGCTTTTCCCTAAAAGATACTGTAGACATCTTCAGGATCTGAGAAGTTTTCGTAACTTCTTTGTATTCTCTTGATTACACTGCAATTGAATGATCACAGAGGTCAATCTACTGAAGTCACCGTATTTTCACTTCTTCTTCCTGCCCATGTGTCCTCACCCTCTTCTTGAGCACCTATCTGTTTCTGGTGTGGGTAATCACCTCTTACATGTCTCTTTCACCCCCATGTCATGAGAATCTCATTCTATGTGGTTTACGTGCAGTCCTTCTGTGTTCTGTGGCTCATTTGGAAGTGTCCCACAGAGATGCCCCCTTAATTGATACTGAAGTGTGTACAGCATTCACAGATCTTCTTTTGGACTATCTTATACTTCTAGGCATGTAATTCCTGGGTGATCCTCTCATTCCTCTTTTTCAGCCTGAATCTCATTATGTGTTCATCTCCTTGTGGATGAAGCACCATCAACTAAAAACTTAACCTGTCCAAGACTGATATCTTGCATCTCTGTCTACAGGTTATTCATTACAGTACTGTTTTAGACAATGGCCCCACTTTACCTTCATCATTCTTTCCAGACCTTGCCATAATTCTAGATAACTTTGTGTGAGTGTACATGAACAGGATTATGCAGGTATAATAATGGATGAACCTTCAAAAAACAGAGTTATATTGTTGATTTCTTCTGCTTCCATTGGCCATGTATCTGAAATGAATAATACGGAATATTAGTGCCAATCCATTTTGTGGTAAAACATCCCATGCTCCAGTTCGAGATTTTAATCTGTAGTGCCATTCTCTCACAACAATGTGCATGAGAGAAAGAAAGACAGTTGATTTCTTATTCTCTTCACCTTACAGTTGAAAGTGATGTGCAGACAATATATTGCTAATATAAAAAGACCAAGTGTTGTTGTGCCATTGGCACTTGCCGCTCTTTACATCACACTTTTACGTAACTTGAATCCATGAAAGGACTATCCCTTTTGCCGCACTAGCTGGAATTTATTTTGTGACTGTGACAAGCTTGTGGTTTTTGAAGTCTCCCCTGCTGCTGGCTCTGAAGCTGCTCATTTGCATGATGGAATGCCAAATCATTCTAATAATTCTTTGCATTTATATAGCGCTTTTCTCACTACTCAAAGTGCTCGATCATTCTGTTGGTGACCTAGCTCCAGGCTGGTGCAACTTGTCAGCACTATGAACCTAGCACTCCACTCAAAGTCTCTAACCCCAAGGCACGCAAACTCTTCAAAATGGCGGCATGACCTTCATTTTTGCTGTAGTCATATAGCCATTGACAAAAGCGCATGAGCAGGGATCTTGATTGCTTCATTGTCAGTCAGCACAGCAGGGAAGTTTAGTGCTGCTCTACAATGCTAGAAAGCAGAGGTATTTAATGCTGCTTTCCGATGCAATGATTTATCCATTATATTTGGACAGATGAACCTTCTTGTGTGGAGCTTCAGATGTATCTCTTGTCTCTTTTCCTTCACTAAATGGCTTTCCAGGTCCGGATGTCAGGTTTGAGTCTCTCCCTCCTTTATTTCTCTGTAATGGCCTTGATTCACTGTTCATTGGGTGTCAGTGGTAACTCAATCTTCCATACTTTTCCCAGCCCCATGAACCTGAAGCTCTGTTGGCTACCACACACCCAGGGCAATGAAACGTAGCAGAAGCGGAGATGGAGCTGCAGAGGTAGTGACCTCTCACCTGTCTTCCTTCCTGTACTGATAACGCAAGTGGCATTCCAGACGCCTGATCTCAGCCTCAAGACTCTCCAGCAACTCCTCAGATGAGCCCAGCAAGTCTATTTTTGGTCTCCATGGCACTCAGCACTTTCCTAAGTTGGACTGTAGCTCTTCTCCTTGTCCATCACCTGACAGTAATGAAGAACCGGCTCACGCTCTTTTCGGTGGCTGACTGTCTTTACAAGGACAATTCGCTTCGCTATTGCCACACTTTTGCTGTTTTTTATTGGCTCCCATGCAGCTGGCTGTGAAGCTGCTCATTTATATGATGGAATGCCAAGTCAAAGTGTTGGTAATTCATCCCAAGTTGCTTATGCAACTCGGCAGTGTATTTTCTATATACATATATCTGAAATCAAAGCAAGTAAATTGCCTTTGGTGCAGTTTGTAGCACAAGTACTACACAGACCTTATCTAAATGATTTGAAGTTCTTGCTTTAGTAGAATTAGTATTAAGAATGAATCTGGAGTGGATAAGAGACGTTTAACTGTGCAATAAAAGACTTTCTTTCTAAATGAAAATTACTAAATTAAGGAAAAAAGTTATTATTCATCTGTGAAAAAAACGCAGCAGAATGAATCTCCTTCATCTTCACAGATGCTCTCCATAGCCAGCTTTATTTAGCATTGCCCTTTTTAATTATTTGTAAGGTATCATGTGATGGTAGAATTTTCAGACTACCAAACCTATGGCCTATCTGTGTTTAACGTCTTCCACTGCCATGAAATCCACACCTCAAAGTCAGCAAAAATCCATTCAATACACAAGAATCAACCTCAGCCACACAATCTGGAGTTTAAATAAGATGAACACATAGAACAGAGGTAGGCAAACTCATGTCCTGGAGAGCTGCAGTGGCTGCAGGTTTTTGTTCCAGCCCAGTTTCTTAATAATAATAATAATAATAAATTTTATTTATATTGCACTTTATATTTTAGCAATCCCAAAGTGCTACAGAGTAAAAATAGAATAATAAAATAAAAAAAAGAACAGAAGAGTCTATAAAATACTTTAACAAAATGACTTTCTAAAAAAGATGAGTTTTTAGGTTTCGCTTAAAGGCCTCAGTCGACTGTGGGGCTCTCAGGTAATCAGGGAGGGCATTCCACAGCCTCGGCGCCACCGATGAAAACGCCCTGTCACCCATGCTGCTGAGCTTAGTTCTGGGGACTTGAAGAGTGTTAGTGAGTACAGAGCGGAGGGAACGTAAGGATTTATGGGGGGTAAGGAGTTCCTGTAGATAAAGAGGGGCATGTCCATAAATGCACTGATGGGTAAGAAGGGAGACCTTGTACTCTATTCTGAATGAAACAGGGAGCCAGTGAAGGGTTTTCAGGATTGGGGTGATGTGATCATACTTTCGCACCCTCATCAGGATCCTGGCAGCGCTGTTCTGAATATACTGGAGAATATAATGAGAAGTCAATTATAGCTGATGACGCACTAATTGCTTAAGTGACATTTTGATGCTTCATTTTAGTGGACTCTCTTGTTAAGGTTCTCTATCCAGCAGGGGGTGCTAGCTCCCTGGTTGGAATAAGTTCTTTTGCATTTGCGGCATCTTAAGTAACCTGAACCTAAATAGATATATTATAAAGAGGCGATATCCCTCCCATAGTGATACGGCGGCAAGAAATGACATAAGAGAAAATAGCTTTCTTTAATGACGATTTATGCAGCATAACAGACGGAAAGCCATGACAAGACCTTTGTGTACAGTCTGCCATTTTCATCGCTGTGCTGGAAGACTTTTCAGGAGCGGATGACGAAATCTCCCATCCGTCCATTGGCTTCAAAGGTGTATCGGGCAATGTTCTAAGATTTTATATCCTTTCTCCATGTGCAGGCCCCACTTAGGTAAATCATGCCATTCCAAACAAGGAAAAGAAGATCCAATGTCATGCTGACAATGCCCATTTTTGTAGTTGTCCCTTTCTTGTCTTCTAATGCTTGCCTAGCAGTTCTAAATGATGAGCCGATGTGTGCTAAATCTGGCCTTGTGTTAGCTGTACATGTGAGAAGAAGCAGATTTATAAAATATTTTTTTGTACAGAGTATAGTGACATATTAAAACATATAAACTTATTACAGGTTCCCCACCCTTAATTGCTTATTTCAGTTTTAAAAAGCTGCATTCACTGTTTTAATGGCTTCTTATTAGCAATAAGATGCAAATGACAATGGAACATTTATGATTTGAAACCTAAAACAGATCATTTTCAATCTGTCACATTTTACTCTTAAGTGTTTTATTAAACCAAACAGTGCATGATGAATCCACACAGGTGTATATGGAAAAATGTTAGATGGAGAACTGCTGGCTGCTTTGTCATTTACATCTTATTGCTAATAAGATGCCATTAAAACACTGAACGCAGCTGATTAAGACTGGAATAAGCAATTAAGGGTGGGGAACCTCAACAAGTGAGAACACTAAAATGAAGCATCAATAAGTGCATCATCAGCAATAATTGACTTCTCATTAAGAAGCTGGACTGGAACAAAAACCTGCAGCCACTGTGGCTCTCCAGGACCGACTTTGCCCACCTCTGACATAGAAGAAAATGAAGAAGGTGGCGCGGTGTAACAATTATGGCTTTGGACCTGGGACTTTGAACCCTAAGGCTGTGTATTCAAGTCCTGCCACTGGCACTGTGTGACCATGAGCAAGTGACTTCACCTGCCATTGCTCTATTTGGAAAAATTAAAAAATGTAAACAATTGTATCTGAAATGTTGTAAGTTGGATAAAGACGCCAGTCAGAAATTAAGTAATAATAAAAAATGCAGAGAAAAAGAAGCCACTTCTTAATATACATACTGTATTTATGCACACATTTATGTATTTAATACCCTCTCCAACGCAACCACCCCCTTGGGCAATAAATGTATCATTTAGAATATATAAGATTTTAGGACCTTGGCTGCACTCTCCACAGACTGAATGATTTAGAGGATGAATTATTAATTCTAGCAGCAGACTGCTCTGAGTGAATCAAATTCACATGAAAAAGACAAACTCCAATGTTGAACAGTCCTCAGTTCAGGGGATTTCCATCTTGAAGCTACAATTAACTTGGGCTGCCAAATCCAGCGAAAAGGCTTTCTTTTAATAATAATCAAAACACACAGTAGAATGACCAGCTAGAATAAACACAGAAGGAAGGAAAGGCATTATGTAGATTAGAAAACTGGAAACAAATGGGAGACCATAAAGCAAAAACATTAAAACATTCCAAGAAAAAATGCAGAGAAGTAGCAGGCCAGGACAGAAATCATCACCATAGTGGGGCACATCCTACCAGTAAGAAATGTTCTACGGATGACCTGGAGATGCCAGCATTATCATTAGGGATTTTGTGATGACAGAGAAGCTTTCCAAAATATGGAATGCCAGCAAATATCTGTTTTATAACGGGCTTGTTTTTTTAGATGTAACATCAATGAGAGGAAGAGGTCTACAAGAGCCTTTACATAATAATGATGGAGACTCTCGACACAGGAGCCTTGCCTGGAGTGATAGATCTTAGAGTGAGATATACAGGATGTAAAGGAAGATTACACAATTAGGTTAAAGTCCCAGGCCGGAGCTGCAGATGAAAGAAAAATTAATTGGAAGGCATGTGAAAAAAAAAAAAATCACACAAATACACAGTCCCGATTCCATAAAATTGCCTCAGAGAGTCCAAACTGGAAGGTGACCACCAGTCAGGAAAGATTAACTTCTAACGTTAGATGATTGCTGGTGCCACCTTTACATAAAACTAAGTCACCTCTCAAGTGAAAGTCGGGTTTTAAATGGTGTAAGCCATAATGGGATAAGATGGAGGCAGAAAGCTCAAATTGGAAGATTACAGAAGAGAATATTTTGAACTTTGAAAGCACTGGCTGTAAATTACTCGACTCAAGACTAGGAGGGAAGAAAAATGTAAGGAGATTTAGACATGAGGACATGGGGCAAGCAACAAAGAGAGGCTGGCAGCATCTGTAATATGAGTTAAAAGTGGTAGGCTTTAGTCCAAGTTTCCTGCCATTGCAGATAAATTTGGAGAACAGGACCTTCATCACCTTTGTGCCGGTACAATGAAGACAGCTAATCTCATTCGTTAAGCACAGCCAGAGAACAAAGGCAATAAATACCATCATTGGCTTAGGCTTTGTTTTAAACATGCGCCATGATCATGGTCTCTTAAACCATAAAGCTGCTCCTAGCATGTTTAAATGTCAGCTATGGAACACGCCATACTGACGTACATCTTTGATTTTCCTGTCCTACAGTAATTCAACACAAAATATATGAAGTTGCCATTACGGAATCATTTGTAACACAGTATACATTCAATCCTGATCATTTATGTGTTGACCTCAGGATTGCCTTGAAAGGTCAAATAAACACCAATTGCTGGGTCAAAGGTCATCTGATTTCAGTGCCATGCAAAGAATCTGAAGACTAATGAAACGTGACAATGGGAGGCTGACAGTTAATCTGCAGACTACACTTTAACAAAATTACCCGACCCTGTCCACTCTTTCCCTGCTAGCTGCCTATGTTTTGTATTTGTATGTGCAGTTACAATAATTCTTGTAACAACTTAACTTACCAAAAGTACAGCTTAAGTCTTGAAATCTACAGAAGCTACAAGTAATTTATAATCTTTATGTATTAGCAATTCACTTCAGAAACACAACAATATAGGCCTAATTTATTCTAGGATAATCACCAAATGAAATTAAAATCAATCATCATTAACCAAAACATGAAGACCTTCTAGACATTACAATTTAAAATGAAAAAAATATATATAATCTACTGTATTTCAATGTTTTAACTGAATACATTTACAGTATATACTGTATCATTGTTACATCAAAGGACAGCTTTGTGCTACAATGAGATGACAGCAGTAAGGATGGTAAATTCATAAATATTAAATTCAGAATATTAAAAAATAATTTATGTTGCTCTTTAAGACATTTGTGTCTAAATTTAGATTGATAATTACTGCTTTAACCATTCATTAAGAAATGTTCTGCACGGGTGAATTAAAATTATTTTACAAAGGCAAGCAAATTTCACATTTCCAAAAATGATTTTGAACTGTAAAGTTACATATTGACATGCCTCTAAATGAAAGATAGCGAGGCCACATAACATTTACAACTTTTTTTTTTTTGGTCAAGTTTAATTAAAAAGTTGAATTAAAAAAATAAATAGAAAAATCATTGGTTCTGTTGGTTATGCTCTTTGCAGTAAATAATTGTCCTCAGTTATGTGTTTTTCATTAAGGTAATGTTGTGAAACTAATGCCATGGGTAACTCGTTTCTCAGCAGGGGAAAACCATTCAAATGGAAACATTAAAATAATTCATCATATGGCCATTTGAAAGAGATCTGAATCATTTGTGAAGTTGTCAGAATGTTCCTCTTTTGAGCAGAAGGCAGGTTTCAGCGTACTAAATAAAGACGTTTAAAGATAGATAGATAGATAGATAGATAGATAGATAGATAGATAGATAGATAGATAGATAGATAGATAGATAGATAGATAGATAGATAGATAGATAGATAGATAGATTAGTCTCTTTCTTCCTTTCTTCATCCATTATTATAATTTCTTTCTCAAAATATTATCATCTTTATATTTAAATATTAGTTTAAGCAATCAATAATGTTTACATTTGTTTTTTTTTAATTCAGGCGGACATGGAATGGTTTCTGCCTTCATTTTCTGCACACATACTGTAGTCATCTTAAAAGCACACTGAATATAATGGCTACTTTTAATACACAACAGGATGTCTGTATGTTCTCATTGAAATGCTTGTGCAGGCCTTAAAATTGATGGCTGTCTAAACATTGCAGGAATGGGTAATAAACATTTGACCACTGGCATAGAAGTAGAAGCATTTTTCTATCTCAACACCCTCTCTCCGTCTCCAGGTGATATTTTTCTAGAATGGTTGAGCAAATCCACCGCCAGCAGAAAAACCTGTGAAACTGCAGAGTGTGATTATCCTGTTTAAACGAGCAAGGCAGCCACCAAGTCATTGTCATTAAACAGGGACTCTTGCAAAATTATTCCACCCTCCTCTTTGATGAGCACTGATGTTGAACTTGACAGCAGCGTGGCCTGAGAATCTCACAAATTTGCCACAGTCTAAACGTCATTTTGCCTTCTCCCGAGCCTAACCCTCCTTCCTCAGATCAGGTAGCTTACCATTCTTTTATCATTTTTGTAGTTGAACTATTGGGAGTGTTTTTTAATGGACCAACAATCTATTTCTTAACACATTACCCCTTGCACTAGTCTCACAGGGCCAGACTATATACGTCTGGGGACAACCTGTTAAAACATGTGCAGTGAAGAGTGGTTACACCTACAGGGCTTCTTCCCAAAAACCCACCCATGATGCCTCCAGTCCATAAGTTTAAATTGTCAGGATTTCAGGGAGACAGCCAAAGAATCTGAACAAAAGACTTCATGCCAAGAGAAAATAAAAAGCTCAGATGATCAATTTGGGAGCTCAGGAGCACAAGGTAACTGAAGCTTAATGAATAATTCTTATGTTGTAATGAGCGCCGCGACAGAGGAACCGCACGGACGCACTCATGTAGACCACTGCAGCTACTTGGCTCAACATCTGAGAAGTGCCTCTGTCTGCTACAGTATCTTTCTGTCATTTTAACTATTACATCACTATATGATATAACAACAGCAAATAGAGTTTAGATAAGCATTGTGCTCCACGGATGTACAACGTGTTAAACTGCCTCGGCTATATTCTGCCATGGCATATTTTCATTTCCAAATTGACAGTGTGATGGACTCCCCTGGAATGGAAGGATGGGGGAAGGCAGCTACTTGCCGACACTGCCTCCCCCAAAACACTAGATGGCAGCTTCCCTGCAGTGTAGTGGTGCCCCAGAATCCCACAGGATATCCTGGAATTTGGAGTTCGGTTTCTCAGCCCTGTTAGGTGCCATGGGTACCGCCAGGGCGATCTGTCGAAGGACCTGGGGACTCATCCTTTCCTTATAGCCCAGAAGTACGAGGTTAGTCACAAGGACGGAAGCCCCAAAGTACTTCCGGGCTGAAGAAAATGTCAGTTCTTCCGGGTCAAGGACTATATAAAGGACTGTTGGAGACCCAGCAAACGAACCAGAGTTGGGCGGAGTAGGACAGAGCTTGCTGGGAGGTGTGGAGGAGAGAATTGTAGTGATTGATTGTTGATTTACTTGTGTTTATTTGTGGCTGTGGTGCTGAAGGAGCACTATTTAAAGAAGAAAATATTAAATGTCTTCTTCGTGCTTTTAGCCTGTGTCTGCGTGTCTGTCTGTTGGGTTTAACGGGGCGACATCGACCCCTAGGTTCTTACAACAGTAATATTAACGTCCTTTAGTTATTCATTTAGATGCAAAGACAGAAGGTTAGTGTTGTGTGGTGTCCTCATCTGTGCATCCACTGGTGTTATTAGGCAGATTGTTGATTCAGGTTTTTGGAGTATTGTAAGCTACATCTCCTGGGGCTCTTTGTTTTCTGTTCTCTTAATGGCAGTTCTTTTGACACCCCGTTTATTTCAAATGAATATTTTGCAGTTCATATTTTCACAAGCTGAGCTGTCAATTCTTTCAAACTCATATCGACCCCTACACTATCATCGTAATGGTGAACAACAGAGAGGATACACCACACTTGCGACAACATATCATTTACTTTTCCCACTCATCCATTGATGTTGCCATATGCCAATATATAATCTGATGTTACAGATTATATATCTTGCAACAGGTTATATTAATTTTTAAAACGTGAAATGTTCTCTCTGGACACACAGCACGCATTTTTGTGTTTAACAGGGGTCTTTTAGGAGACTTTTCAGCTGTAGATAGTTTATCATAATCACAGGTTTGCCCTCCGTTAGACCAAATTAATAAGAGCACCATTGCCCCCTGCAGTTCAAAATCACCACCCCTACGCTGAGATCTGTCTTCACGTGGCATTGGATTGGTTTTAGAAATGTGGCACTCAGTGAGCCATCAATTTGTTCCCACTCTGTTTTAAGCAAACTTCACTCATGGTTGTCGCCAGACATTCCTGTTATACGTCTGGCTCAGTGAGAGTACCCCTGCACTGGCTCACATATCAGATTGTCTTACTTGCAATGCTATTTTTGATCCAACATCTCAAAATACTTGTTTAGGCGACTTACACAATCAAACCTATCAGATAGTTCAGCTCTTCTGATCCTGCTATCATAAATGTTCCAAAGCTCTGTGTTAACAACTCTCACCAAGACTCTCATTCTCCTCTTCATACTGTAGGCTTGATCTACAGTATCTTGGCATCCAAACCCAGGCTTGTCCATCCACCTAAAACTTTCCATGGCTGCTGCAGTTTAATGTAATTGTCTCATAACTACCATATTACTTTGCTGGTCTACTAGCCCTGAAAGCTTGACTAATTGATTTTTTCACTTACTTGGTACTCTTACTTTGTACAGTGGAACCTTGGTTCATGAACGTCTCGGAACACGTACAAATCGGGTTACGACCAAAAAGTTTGCCAAACTTTTGTATCTGTTCACGACCACACACTCGGTATACGAACAAGCCAGTTTCCCATTTGGTTTGTGTGCGCCGATGATTTCCGCACGTGTTCAGTCTCTCCCTGTGCAGCGAGCGAGAAAGAGACACAGACACACACGCGAGAGAGAGCGACACACACACACACGCGCGTGCGTGAGCGAGAGCGAGCCACATAAGGGCTTGTTTTTAAAGAGACAGATTCCAGCATTGTTTTAACCTTGTATTTAATGAAGACTTTTTTCTATTGGATTTTAACCTCCACTTCATTTCTGTTAACAGTGATTGGTTCGTAGCGTGCATTGTTGTAATGTTACTTTTCTTGGTGGTTTATTAAATTATGGGTTTTTCAAATGTTCATTTTTTTCCCTGTGTATAAAAAACTCATTAAAAAAAAAAAGTGTTTTTAGCAAGTGGTTTGTAGCGCTATAGCGCGAACTCTTGCAGTGTTAGTTTTTTTTTTGTTCAAGGTTTTCTCAGTGTTATTCAATATTTTTACATTTAGTTTACTATTACGCTGTGCATTCTATGGTATAGTTAACTATACTTGTGCTTAAAACTCTTTAAAAAAATATATTTACATACAGTTCGTACGGTCTGGAACAGTTTAATTGTATTTACATACAATCCTATGAGGGAAATTACTTCAGTTCATGACCAAAATGGGTTACGACCAGAGTTTTGGAACGAATTATGGTTGTGAACCGAGGTTCCACTGTATTCTGTTTTGTGGTTTTGATCTGTATTATGCCTTCATCCTAATTTGTCTACTGCTATTGCTTTGCACTCTGTTTTGTACTTCATTACCTCAGCTTTATTAGATTTATACACATCTATCATGCATCTGCTGTGGAAAATCTGTCTTGTCGATTACCAAATTCCTCTTGCTGTCTACCAGTGGTGCATTTCTTGCATCTGCTTGTAATGCAATGGTAATCAATTTTTGGTTAGATAATAGGAAAAACCAAATGGGCAGAACATGCATCCAATTTCAGATCACCTTAGTCCAGTTGACAGGGTCAGGGAGTGAGGAAGCTTCATTGACAGCAATTGGTGAAAGGCAGAAATCAACTGTGGAGGGGACGCCAGTCCAGCCCACTTCACACTGCACACTGTGTACATATACACTAGTTCAATACACTAACAATATATACAATGGTATATAACAGGCTTTCATCCGTTTCCTGACCCACTTAATCTTATATAGTGTTTCACAGCAATGGAGCATATGCTAGCAGCATCAGGTACAAGGCAGGAACCTACCCTGGGGGTCTCTAGTCCATTACAGGACACACTAATGCAGGCAACAACATTGGGCCAGCACACCAGGTAACCTAGCGTATACATTTGAGAGAACGGAGCAAATCCAGGACACCTTTAAAAAAATAATAGCTGGGATGTGAACCCAGGACTCTAGAGTTGTGAGCACTAACTACTATGCCGCTGGAAGCTATCATGCTTACATATTTGTTAATAAATCCATGATCTGTATTGCACAAAATTCACTGTAACAGAATGTCTGTAAGCTTTTACCTCACTGTTGCTGAGATTCTGAAAACTGATGTACGATATGTGGCCAATAGGAAATGGCAATCAGTGTAAAATAAAAGTCAAATGGCAGGTCTATCCTGCTGTTCTGCTGAACATTAAAGTGCCTGCCTTCTGCCAGGCCTTTGAAAGCGAGCCTAATGCTCTTGTCAAGGCAGCCCCATGTGTGTATGCTTTTGCTGCTGTCATCTGTCAGTTAGTGTATTGAATCCAGCTGAGAAGGAAATGACAACACTCCTTAAACACTTCCATTACAGGGGATTCCAGCAGTAGAGATGCTGTGCTTATATTGAAAGTGAGCCAGTGGTTTCGCTGTTGATCCAAACATTGTCCATATCTTCAGTTAAATGCCCAATGATTTATACAGCAAGGAAATGGAAATGTGATCTGTGCTTGGGTTTCTGTATCCACATTGTTGATCAGTGAATACTGTGGCTTCAAATGATACATGGATGTGTTCATCCATTTTTACAAAGCTAAAAAAAATATATTGTGCTTAAAAAGGCTTTTAGTGCTGAAGTGGTTTTACAAATTACTGTCAGCAAAATGCTAAACTCAAATACTGTCAGAAAGTAAAACTGATTTAAAGTGTAGGTAGCATCTTGTGAAACAAATCCAACCAGGAAAGGCTGCTGCGTTGTAGTGTTAAACACTTTACTCTGGCCAGACGTTCTTTTCCTTTAATTGTATGCTGTTTAGTGTCAATCCACAGTGGCAAGATTAACACATTGCGGTGTCTGGGCATGAAATGGTTCCATCATACTAAAAGAACTGGGAATTCAGGGTACAGCCTGTAGGTGGGTACAACATTGGCTCAAACACAGGAAGCAACAGGTAATAGTGGAGGAAGCTTTTCAGAATTAGGTGATGTTAAGAGTGGAGTCCCTCAGAGGATCAGTGCTGAGGTCGCGGTTCTTTTTAACATACTGTACTCTACATAAATGATCTGACAAGAATATAATCTATAAACTGGTTAAGTTTGCAGATGATACCAAACTAAGTGGAAAGGCAGATGATGTAGAATAAGTTAAATTGTTACAGAGGGATTTGGACAACGCACCAGCTGGGGCAGATTTGTGGCTGATGAAATTTAATGTGAAGTAAATGTGTAGTATTAATAACACATACAAAGTGAAAATATTACATTTTAATAAGCAACGGGAAGTGTGAAACTTGAAAGTACACTTTACAGGGGACTCACTATCTATGTCCAAAGAGTCGACAGAAGCGACCACGGAAGTTCATAGCATGTTTAGTTATATATCACGATATGTGGAGTATAAGTCAAGGGAGGTTATGCTTAATTAATATATCGCATTAGTTAGGCTTCACCTGGAGTACTCTGTTTGGTTTTGGTTTCTATGTTACAAAAAAGACATAGCATCACTAGAGAAAGTCCACTGAAGTGCAGCTAGTTCATAGGTATGAGCTATGAGGAGAGATTCAAAGAGCTGAACCAAAGAGTTCAAACAGAAATGAAGGGGAGACATGATTGAAGTGTTTAAAAGTATGAAAGGAATTAGTACAGTAGATCCTAGTTGCTACTTTAAAAAAATTCAGCTACAAGAACATGGGGCACAGTGGGAAACTTGAGGGCAGATTTTTACACAAATGTCACAATGTTTTTCTTTACGCAAAGAAACTTGCTTATACTTACTTTGTACTTGTTTTCAACAAGGGGAAATTAGAGATATAAAATATATTTTATGTATACACACATACTGTATGGTACAGTACCTACTAAATAACACAAAAGTGTACACGACATGTGTTTCGCCGTAATTGGGGCTCATCAAGTATGTGCACCTTTGCTTCCTCTTACAGGAATTGAACCTCAGACGTCAGTACCTAAGGCGAAGCCTCTGATGTTGCACCATGCTGGCTGGTTCACTTACTTGACTGGGTGAAGATCGGAGTAGTACATTCATAGGTCTGTATCGCAATCTGATTATATGGATGGTTACCTACCAGGTAAAGCTTGTGATTGGTCTACCAGTTGGCAAACATCCACCACGTCCTCTCAGTTATGAGAAGCAGATAATAGATATGTGTTATGTTTTGAACATCGGATCTATGAATGTGATACTCTGATCTTCAACCTGTCAAGTAAGTGAACCAGCCACCGTGGTGCAACATCAGAGGTTTCAACTCAGACACTGATGTCCGAGGTTTGATCCCCATAAGGGGAAGCAAAAGTGCCTACGCCCGACAAGCTCCAGTTAGGGCGAAACACGTCGTGTACCCTTTGTATTATTTGAAAGGTACTATATCACATGACCTGCATCTCGCAAATGAGAGGACATGGAGGACATTTGCCGACTGGCAGACCAACCACGAGCGTTACGTGGTAGGAAACCATCCAAAATAATCAGATTGTGATTCAGACCTATGAATATTATATAAATATATATATATATATATATATATATATATATGGCAATAAAAAGAAACATCAGCACCCCCAAACACACACAAGAACTTCTGACTTGGCTAACATAGAGCTGCTTCTATCAATAACAGGCTGTAGGTGGAAGTAAGATGAGGTCAGATCTGCTCAGATTGTACCACAGGTTTATATTTAAAGTCATTAACATTTAAATAGAGTGGTTCCAGCTTGTAGTATTCACGAATGGAACATACCTAAAAGACACTTGATTCCTTGTTTGAAATCATTAGCATGCAGAAGGATTCATCATTAAAGTTACTGGTACAGAGTGAATCTTTGTTGTTGTTGCTGAGTCAGCCAGGATAATTTAATTTATTTCCCTGAGAAGTCATGTGGACAATTTCAGTCTGCATTTTGATGTCTGGAACACACATTTAGTTTTAATTGTACAGCGCTCACTTTTTCATCATTGCTCATTCACATAAATCTCCAGTCCTCCTCCTGCTTTCCTAATCTGTCTGATGAAACTCATCTAATATTAAAATAGAATCTAAGATAAGCAATTTAAGCTAGATGTCAGCAAAATCCAAAATGTCATGGTACCTATACTCACCGTGACTTGCCATGAGATGTAACAGTTCATGCAACTTATATAAAAGCAATTGAACATTTCTCATAATAGAAATTTAGGCCAGGTCTAAATTCATTCCACCTTACATTTTATCCTCAATCTGGGTCTTCACCTCCTTCATTCTCAGAAAAGCTTGTAATTTTTATTCCTGCTCCGAAACTTCGCCCTTTCTCCCTTTCATTTTTGGATGAGCAGCTCTTCCAATAGGGGATAACGGAGCTCTTTAGATGGTTACCGTAGTACTACCAGGTGAACAAGGGAACATTAAATATAGAGCCTATAACATTCAGATTATACAGGGTGGCTCACCTGCAACGAGACGAGTCCCATCTCATCTGCAACCCGACAGGTAGCTGCAGTTGTGTCGCCTGACTTGTAGAGATGTATTAAGCACAAGGAGATCACTTTCAGCATCTTCTGTAAATGTGTGTACAAAATTTGATCATTTTTGTCTTCGCCATGTAATGTAGTTGTCTCAGTGGAAGCGGGCCACTTTTTAGGGGGCCACCCTGTACAACATTCTGCAGATGTTATAGTCATATACAGTCATCAGATCTTTTACGCTAGTTCACACATTGTCCAAAAGGCAGCTGATATCAGCCAGCACTCAAATCTGCACCAAGAGCACAATCTCTTCAGTTTAATTTTAGAAATTCATTCAAAAACAAGATTGAGGTCAAATTTTAACATTAATAATTAATAATATTAAAAATATTAATAATAGTAAAAAAAAAAAGAGAGAGACACAGAGAGAAAGCTTCTTTAAAGGCTGCCATATGGCACGGGTCCCGGAATTTCATGGAATAAATTACCATGTAATGTGCTTGAGAGCAGGAATTTAGTGATCTTCAAGTCTCCACTTAATGTTATTTTGGACAGGTCAACAGGATGGATGGGCTTGTTAGGCTGAATGTTTTTTTCTCATCAAAATTTTTCTAATATTCTAACAGTGTTTGTCAGATGTTTACTCCATGTTCTTATCGTTTAAAGTCCTGTTGCTGTGTTGTAACGTACTAGGACTGCTCTACACAGTTTATCACTGATTGCCTTATCTATTAAACAGTTCTACACCGATTTAATGTGAAGGGTGTGGGACAGAAAATCATTAATCAAAATCACAAGATGGCACCCGAAGACACAGGTATGTCAGCGGACATGTGCATAGTGTAGTGGCCCAGGCTCGGCACTTTAAAACATAAAGCTTTCCGTTCCATTCATGCCTCTGAATCATCTCTGACCTTGAGCCCTTGAACCCATGTAGGTGAACAGTTGTAAAGTGTTTTGATCTTGTAAGTTACCTTTAATAAAAATGTCAGCTGACTATTCAATACTGGTAGTCCTCAGTAAAAATATGAGATGAGTAAACCAAATTCAAGCCTGCGGAGGTTACCTCACTCTGTTGTTTGTTGTACATGTGTCTGTTGTGTCTTCTCCTTTTCGTCTTTGTACTTGAGTGTGCGGTGTTCACTTACTAGACCAAAAGAGATAATGTTCTGATTGCCTTTTATGATTACAGCTGCTGGATGCACATCTCTAGAATTGAACTCATGAAACCAGCAGCTACCTGCAGTCTGATGAGCAAAAACAATTGTACAGTTCAGCAAGCTACATCACTGACAATCTGAACTGAAAGATGTATAAAGAGAAAACCATTCAATATTAAGCATGCTCACTTCATTTCAGCATTATGTGGGACAGAAGCCAAGGCTGGCTGCGCATGTGCTATGTCCTCGCTTTAGGATAAAACACTACCAGCACAACAGTGGTGGATTCCCATTCAACCTAACAAACATAACAGAGTGAGTATCAAACAGAGGACAAACACCAGTTACACCACTTGGCTATCTGATGGGGTAGTTCTTCCACCTGTCCTTTGCAATGCACCCCCAGGGTACCATCCCACTCACCAACAAGTCTTTCTCCTTCTGTTTCCAAACTCTGGCCATGCCACCTCCTTGCCATTTAAACCCTTTCACAATTCACTTCCAACTCCTGTAACATTTCAGCAGATATACTTATGTACTTTGTTTGTATGCTGTCTTTGTTCATGTCCGATTCTTCTGTTTGATGTTGATGTTGTGAAGAATGTTTGGGGTTTTGTTTGGTTTCATGGTATATAAGCTCCCTTTGTTATGTGTCTTGTGTTTTGTGGGTGGTCTCCTAAGAGGCACTGCCAGGGACTGTCCTCCACCCTATAAATCCAGAAGGTTTCCTACAGTTCCTGGCGGTTAATTTTGAATGTGTTAGGAAATCAGTGAGTTTACTAGGGTCTTGCTGTTTGATATTACTGGAAACTTTTGACCATTTGGCTCTGTTAATAAAGGTTTGGGGCAGCCACCCGTATAATGTCCTTTGGCTGCAAAAAGGTATTTTAAAGGTTAAAGAGTTGTTCACTGGACTGAGTCCAAAACAGAACTGTTGAAGAAAGACAAAATGGCGGCTTTGAAGGCCAGTGTAGGAAGCGACGTCAACAGAGCGGGAACCAGAAGTGACATCATCAGAGGCGCCAGGACCAGAAGTGGCGCTATCAGAATCGCCGGATCCCTGTGGGATTTCCTGAGAATGGTCTGCAAGGGATCGAGAGAGGCAGTTAGTGCACCTCGCCACACCCTGGTCAGACGTGGAATTGCCATAATTCAAGCCCTTTACTTGACTCCTACTCGCCCGTGTGTGACACATGTTAAAGGTAGCCTGTTTATAAATATTCGTATTTTGAACCTAAGACTGTGTCAGTGAGGTTGCGTTTGGGGTGCTGCAATACTTCCTAATGGTCACAATGTCAAAAAGATGTGGTATTGGTGCAGGATCACTCTAACCATACACCTACGCACATCAAAGAACATTTTGGTTATTTCCTTGTATTCAGTCATTTTGAACACTTCTTGATAAATGTATGTGTTGTGAATAAATTTTAGAGGTGGCTTTCACTTCAGGTGGGATTACTTTACATTTATGCTTCTGTCAGAGCTATGGATTCATCTTCCCTCTGCTCCTTCAAACAGCATCTGCTTATCAAAGTCTTTAGTCTTTTTATTCCTTTCAAAAAGAGAAAGAATGTGTTTAGTAATATATTGTTATTATTTACTCTAAATGCAAAATAAGTAATTCAATGTTTATTGTTGTATATTTATCTGTCTAATGCACATGATGAATTATTTGTGTGTTTCAATATCAAAGAACTTGTAAAGAAACAGATGGAGGAGAACTCGTATTTGAAGTGTAGCTATCACCTTATTCTTTTTTAATTTTGAAGTAAAATTCCTTGGCATGACAAAAATGTTATTTAACAGACACTTTAAAATATGTTTGCTGCCAATTAGTCTTCAATAATGGCTGAGGGTTCAGATCCTACCACTGACACTGTGTGACCCTGAGCAAGCCATTTCAACTCCTGTGTCCCAATTGGAAAAAAGAAAGAAATGTAACCAATTACATCTCAAATGTTGTACGTTTCTTTGGATAAAAGCGTCGGCCAAATAAATAAATGTAAAAGTTTGTCATTAGTAAATTTCAATGCTTCTGTGTACTCTGGATTCCCTTTCATTTTTCAAAGATATGAACGTCTGGTTATTTGGCCACTTGACTGGTGATTGTGTGAATGTGCTGTGTGTGTGAGGGAGTAAGCCCTTCAATGGACTGGCACCGTGCTCTGGGATGATTTATTCCTTGCATCTCATTGTGCCATGTTAGGCTCTGAATGCCCCCAACCTTTGATTAAATTAATTAATCTGGATAGGCATGTCACATTTTTTTGCACATTTGTCTGTCCACTGCTTTTGATTATTCCAGCACAAGAGTGTCTATTCTGTTCCATCTGTATTGTTACTTTGTGTTTTTTCTTATAGTTCCTTATCTTTTAAACCGGTGGTCTCAAACTCCAGTCCTGGAGGGACGCAGTGGCTGCAGGTTTTCATTCTAACCCTTTTCTTAATTAGCGACCTGTTTTTGCTGCTAATTAGCTTCTTCCAAATTCATTTTAATTGACTTGTTCCCGAAGACTCAGACCCGTTAATTGTTTATTTCTCCTTAATTAGCAGCCAAACAATGAGATACAAAGTGAGCCAAAACAGGACCAGCAAACTGTGACCATCATACTATACCTGAAAATAAAGAAAGGCGAAGGTCTCAGGAATGCTGATCTGCTCAGGTCCACAAAACATTTTAATAGTGCTCTTAGAAAAGAGAAAAATCAATAATTTTGGAAATGTATGCCGTTGCACAATGAGAGCAGCAACACGCCTAATTAAGCAACTGGTTGGAGTGAAATTGGTTGGAGTTTGAGAGAGTTTGGTCTTATGCTGGCTCACTCACTTCACATTTTATTTCTGTTTGGGTGTGTAACACTAGATGGCGCTATACCAGCGCTTAACCCGGCACACAGACACTGACGACATGTTTTTAAAACACTGAGAAGTATTTTAATTTATTTTGCCTTCTTGTACTGTGCCTTCAAAGCACCACAGCCACAATAAACACAATTAAATCAAAACAAAAACACAATTCTTCTCTCCACTACACCTCCCAGCAAGCTCCATCACACTCCTCCCAACTCTGGCTTGCTTGCTGGGTCTCCATCAGTCCTTTATATAGTCCTCAACCCAGAAGTGCTTCTTTCCTTCCATCCACGTGATTTATTGCCACTTCTGGGTCAGATGGAGAATTATATTTTTCTTCAGCCAGGAAGTACTTCGGGATTCCCGTCCTTGTGACTTGGGAGTACTTCCGGGCTATAAATCTGGTACGAGTCCTTCTGTCCTTTTGCAGCTCCCCCTGGCGGCATCCACAGCACCCAACAGGGCTGCGCAACCAAACTCCAAAACCCAGAATGCCCTGCAGGAATCCGGGGCACTGCCAGATCCCAGGGAAGCTGCCATCTAGCGTTTTGGGGGAGGCAGTGACCAGGAAAAGCTGCCTTCCCCCATCCTTCCATCACAGGGGTGTCCCGGCCGGGATGAGCTGCCGGCCGTCCGCCACGGGTGCCATTTAAGTTAAGAAATGAAGCAATTCAGAGGAGCAATGAAGGAATTCAGGGGAACAAATCTTAAAAGACAAGTCAATTAAAATGAAAGGAAAAGGAGTTAATTAGCAGCAAAAATTGATCACCAATTAAGAAAAGGGTTAGAATGAAAACCTGCAGCCACTGCGGCCCTCCAGGATCGGAGTTTGAGACCACGGTTTTAAACTGGTGATCAATACAAAGGTACCTGTACTCTCAGCATTGCTCAAAATGTTTTATCTAGAATCTTTGAGATCTTCGTTCTTTCAGTTGTGCAGTGATATTTGCTATTCATTTATTGAAGTAAGTGGTTTGAGGCACATGTAATACAATTGGTGGCACTTCACTTCATCATTTTCCTTTGTGGAAATCAGTCATCCTCCTTAAATGCATTTATATTTCAGAAGCATTTTGGCAAAATGACACACCAAATACTCAAACTGAACTGAACCGGTGTGCAAACAGAACTCAAGGCCTTTCTCACAAAGTGAACAGCTCACAAATGAGGACTCTGCGGACAACAGGAAGCTACCATTTGGGCCATTGAGAGGAAGGAAGCTCAGTTCTGTTTTGAGACTGAAACTTTTTCACCCTGGGTATCATGGCGGTGCAGTGGTAGCGCTGCTGCATCTCAGTAAGGAGACCCGGGTTCACATCCTAGGACCTCCCTGTGTGGAGTCTGTATGTTCTCTCCATTTCTGTGCGTTTTCCTCCCACTGTTCAAAGGCATGCAGGTCAGATGAAGTGGCGACACTAAATTGGTCCTAGGGTGTGTGTGTTAGCCCTGTGATGGATGGTGCCTTGTCCAGGGTTTGTTCCTTCACTGTGCTCTGTGCTAGCTGGGATAGGCCCCTCATGACCCTGGTCTGGTTTAAGCAGGTTAGAAAATGATATGACTTTTCTGTCCTCTAATGTAAATAGAACCCTGTTGACTAATGATGAAAAAATAAAAATAAACCATCATTTTTACTAACATTTAAACTCTGTTCATTATTTCTGCTCTATTCTTTCGCTCCTTATTTGTTCTTAATGTGTAATCCAACAGGCAGAAACCCTTGAATGATGATCATGGAGTATTTACTTTATGTAAGGAAATAACACAATTAATCTAAGAAAGATCAAAAATCTTATACAGAAATCTGAAACATATTTTAGGCAAAGGTAAATTACTCTAAAGTTCATTTTGTCATACTCTTGGTCAGAGGGTATCACCATCTTAATTACCAGATTAGCTCTGCCTTCAACTGCTACATTAACACAACTTGCAAATTAGTCAAAAGTAAACTAAAGTCGTGCTCCAAATTAAACACATTTTGCTAACGAATTCCAATAGTTTTAACATCCCTAGAAGGAAACTGGAGTGATATAATGTGGAAAACAACTAAAATAAAGCAAGACAGAAAAAGAAATCAGCTTCCTACATTTTTCCTTGGAGACTCCACGACTAAGAAATCAGCTCTCCTCTGAGTCAAGCATAAACCACAAGCCCAGGCTGCGTTTAAATATCTGTAACATTTCCGCTACGTTAACCTCGGGAATCTGGTGCTCCGACAAGGTTAACAACCGTCTGTATGAAAATGTTTTGTCATTTCTCTGCCCCAAGCCTGCCCTTCCTCAACTTTGTCTCATTACTCAAGGCACAGCTTCCAGTTTCCTGATAGATGAATATGGAATGCAGTGTCTTGTCGTGAGCCCTTTGGAGACCCCATTATTTCTTGGCTCTTCATTATCTATCCAAGCTGTTGAGTTTTAGATTTTCTTTGCTAAGTAGTGCAGAATCTGCAAAAGTGATCAGTGTCCTTTTGTTGGTGTGTTGTTCAAACATAATTCAAGTTGAGGTATCCAGCAGTTTCCACAGGTTAGCTTTGCTCTTGTTGTAATGAAAAATAAAAACATAAGAAACTGAACAAACAAGAAGAGACCCTTCAGCTTGTTTAATTAGCTAATAGGTAATTTGTCCCAATACCTCAACCACATATTTTTTAAAAAGTTACTTGTCAGTGGGGATAAATGAACCCGCTGAATTTGCTTTTCCTTGAGTTTGGCTAAATTGTGGAATTGTTCGGCAACTTCGCTAAGCTCAGCAAAATTCATTGAAGTCTATAGGGAAGGAGAACCTTAACTCATTTCGAGTGGATAATAATGGTGCAGTGGTGTGTTACATACCCCTGACACTTCAAAGGGAATGCCAAGTATGCTGGACCGATCACTATGGACAAAAATGTACCCTGAGCTGTGAGGCAGCAGTCACTGCGCCAATGTGCCTCTTTGAGATAAAATGAATGCAATTAAATATCAGAACAGGAAAATTTCTTGTAGACAGAAAGCTTCCATTCATGAAGACTTGCTCCTCACAAATTTGACAGCAGGTACTCACCTCTCTCGAAGTGAAAAGGGCAGATTGTTTTTTTCTTCATAGCACTTCCACTACTACCAAATAAACACAACATTAAAGCATGAGCAGGAGTGGGCAACGTCAGTCCTGTAAACCTACAGCCACTGCGGCCCTTCATTCCAACCCAACTGCTTAATTAAAAACCAATCCTTGCCAATCTCAGACCTTCTTTAATTTTATGGCTTGTTAGTCTGTAAGGTTCTTATATTGTAGATTTTTTCCTCTCCAAGGATATCATCCAAATGATTGGAAGCCTAAAACGGATCATTTTCAGTCTGTCACATTTTCTGTTACATCTATTATTAAATCAAACAGTGCATGATGAACACACACAGATGTAAATGGAAACAAGCAAGATGGACAACTGCTGGCTGCTTTGTCATTTACATCTTATTGCTAATAAGGAGCCATTAAAACACTGAAGGCAGCAGTTTAAGATTGAAATAAGCAATCGAGGGTGGGGAACCTTAACAAGCGAGACCACGAAAATGAAGCATCAATAAGTGCGTCATCAGCAGCAATAATTGACTTCTCATTAAGAAACTGGGTTGGAACAAAAACCTGTAGCCACTGCGGCTCTCCAGGACTGACATTGCCCACCCTTGAGCATGAGGATTCTTTACTCATTCCTGTTTGCATGAAATGCATGGCACTCTGGGTAATGCAATTAAAGAAGTAGGCTCATATATTACACACAGGCCACATACAAGCCCATACAAAAAGATATTACCTTGAAGACATAAATACATCAACACATTTCCAGTTTCCTTCTACATGATCATTTTGTGTTTTAACATGTTCTCAATTTTACCACCAATAAGTTCTTATTAAATTTATACTGGATGAAGAATTTCATCAGTTGATCCGGCATACGTCCCATTGCTAGGATCAGCATTGTGTGCTCAGGGGGCTGCCCCATCCAACATTGGCTGCTACAGCTCTATGATGTCACGCTGGCCTCACAAATTATCATGGGGTGCTGGGAAAAAAATTTTTAATCTAAACCAGTAGCACTTTGTTCGATGAATATTTTCCTGAAAATTCAATGTCACCTGCGAACCCAGCAAACTGGCTACAAAAAAATCAACATTAGTTAATTGTTCACGTTTGTCTTCAGTAAATGACCCTGTAGTTTGTTCCAGATGCCCACAATTCTTTGGTTTGGCAACACTAAAGTGACATGTGTGTGTTCACCCTGCAATGGACCAGTGCCCTGTCCAGGGATTGTTCCTGCCTTGTGCCCTATGCTGTTATAGACCTCCAACTTCCCTGCGAGTCTACACAGGATAAGGGGATTTGGAAGATGGATGTATGGATGGATTGTTATTTTCTTAACAAATCTTTGCTTTAAGTTAGTTAAAATTATTTAACATCCGTTTTATTTTTCATAGGAGTTACCATTTTGAGACCACCATTACTAGATGGAATGTCAGGTTGTTAAGGGACATCATGTATTAAATGATGTCCAAGATTTGTGTATACACAAATTTGTGATTTCTGGGTTTAGACCTGAGCTCCATTTTTTTCTGAATTTTAAATTGCCATTAACAAAAGATAAGCATACTTTTCTGGTTTTTGACCCAAACCTTGATTTTTGCCTTTCATTTTGTTCTATGTCCATTGTCTCTATCTTTTCTTTACATCTTACCTTGTGGTGGCAGAAGAACAAGCACTTACACTGACTTTGTAGGGTCAGGAGGGTGAAGAAACCCTTTGTGTGCTCAACCATAGGTCTACAATTTTAGCTTCCTATTATCAGGATTTTTTTTTTACATTACATTACATGGATGTTTTTTCCTCTATTTTGCTATTTTTACCAAGTAGATTAATTAAAATATTTCCTAGGAAATTTGGTTTTGCATTTTGTTGTGCAACTGAGTCAAGAAAGCCAGCAATTTTTAATTTCAACCAAATTTTCAAATCCAAGGTAAAATCTTTACAGTTAATTAGGAATCAAGGTAAACTCAATAGTACAATCAACGAGCATACTGCAACATTTCTGTATACTATGAGTAATTACAGCACCTAACATGTTTTGCTTTATGTTACTCCGCATATTTTTTGAACACAAAACAAACAAGCAGAATAATAAAGGAGTTCAGCCAAAAGACAAAAGATAACTCTTATTTAAGATATTGAATTCAAATCCACTACAGCTTACCATATAACAATTATACTCAAAACTGGCTATATCTGCCAGAAACACTCTTGAGATAATCTAAGTTAGGGCCTGAGGCCTAACAGACATTAATAGTACACGTGAAAGCTGCAGCAGCACGTTTTCATTACTGGGTCAAACATTGAAGACTAACAAATGGAGAAAACAATTTCAAGTGCAAGTGAACACAAGATAAACAGCCTCAAAAGTCAAAAAGACAAGAAAGTACAAATAATAGTTGAGAGTGTAGAAAGTGGATAATTTTCATGTCTTTCTTGAGAATATTATCCATCATTCACTCTCTTTCTTGGAACAGAGTGTGAACTGGTACGATTCTCAGCCCTATTAATGAATAATTTGTCTTGGAGACATTACAGACCGCTTAGATGTTACTATCAAATATTAAAGATCTGCCATATCATTCCTATTATAGTTATTTATAAACTTTAGTAGTTAAACAAAGTATTCAAAATTTTATAAAACACAAAATTCAAAATAACTCAGTAGTTATAAATTAATGAATAATAAATTCATAAATTAATGAATAAAGCAAAGTGAAGTCAAGCAAAATGACACTTTTATTGGCTAACTGAACAGATTACAATATGCAAGCCTTCAAAACAACTCAGGCCCCTTCTTCAGACAATCACATCTTGCCTTCAAGGGGGCCTGAATTGCCACAAAAGCTTACATATTGTAATCTGTTCAGTTAGCCAATAAAAGGTGTCATTTTGCTTGACTTCTCATTGGACAGTTATCTCATCTAAAGATCTTGACTCTGCAGTGTTCTTCTCTAAATTAATCTTTGCCTGGAGAGGTCTATTATTTTTTACATTGAAGATGACCCACATGAAGGTTTTCCAAAGATATCTCTGTCCTTGTCTCTGTATTGACACAGGGAACTCCAGTCTCCATATTACATCTTGCCTGAAGCAGGGGCTGAGTCACCTCGAAAGCTTGCATATTACAATCTTTTTAGTTAGCCAATAAAAGGTGTCATTTTGCTTGACTTCTCATTGCATCCTTAACGGCTAACATGGTACAACACCCTAGTACTACTACAGACTGAATAAAGCAAAATAATTAAGATTACAAAGGAAAAGAAAATCATGATTTATCAGGAAGTAAACAAAAGTGAAACAAGAATAGTGGAAATAACAAAAACTGCAAAAAGGAAGGAACTTCTGTTACTCAAATCCAAAACCCCAAAATCCTAAATATGAAACTCGAGTCTAATACCAGAAAATCCAAACCTTAACAACAAGGAAATATGCAAACGAGAGCCAAAGCACACAATTGCAAGTAACTAATGCCACAGCAACATGGCTGTGATAGCAAGTATCCTGGAAAATAATTAAAGACTCTACCTCTACAGACCCACAAGACAAGAGGCAAGGTATTATCTTTGGTTTCATTTTCAGTTTTTTTTATGGTTTATTATTATGCACCTTTTGTAGAATTTAATTTTGGCTGAAAGGATTTTGACATGCACTGGTACTGATTCTGCTTTTTAAAAACTCTTTTGAAATGTATTTAAAGACATTTGATTATTTTAACTTCTTAATGCAGTCATTTTGTTTCTTGTGGGCATCACCATTTTGCACTTAGCTTGTGTATGGTTGCTAGCCACGTTTCTATGTAGGACGACTGGTGGTCACCCATGATGTCACTTAATAAAGGATATGAGAGCTCAGGCACTTCCTGATCATGTATAAAAATGTGTGTGGTGTGCTTTGCTTTATGATCATTTTGACTTTCCAAATTACAGACTTCTCACTTTAGTTTTGTGGCCATTGTTTTTGGTTTCTGATTGAGTTTTAGTAAAAGATAGGACTTAAGTTTTGGTTATAAACTCTGCCTTTAATACTAAAGGCATAACACAAGTGAAGAGCAGGAAACAACAAAAACAAAATAAAACATAAAAAGCAAGGGAGCAAGACTAAAAACAAAAATAATAAAATAAAAAAAGATAAGCCAAAGCTACATCCTTCACAATTCTGGTATATACTGTAGTTGTGTCACTATTGTTGACTAGCAATCAGCAGTACTGATGATATGCTCTCTAAAG
The DNA here is from genome assembly GCF_900747795.2 of Erpetoichthys calabaricus. Taxonomy (NCBI): domain Eukaryota; kingdom Metazoa; phylum Chordata; class Cladistia; order Polypteriformes; family Polypteridae; genus Erpetoichthys; species Erpetoichthys calabaricus. The sequence goes on from NC_041406.2 coordinate 47,608,097, forward strand.
TAATACATCAGAAAATGGGCTTCCAGTCCTCTAATTAAAGATTTTAAGTTGATTGCATTTTCCTCTTTTTTGTTCACATATTCATTTTAATTTCATTTATTTGTATGCTATTTCATTTTTTGCATATCTTTCACCCTTTGGGGCCATCATAGCACCTTAACAATGTCAAAGTGTAATGGACACTTCAGATATTGTTACATTCTACCTTGGTTTTCATGCTTCAGCGATACATTTTTAGGATTGAATTGGGAGACTAATTTGTCCATTTAGAATGAAATGGTTGTTGGACAAGGGGGTTCAGTACAGTAATTAATAAATATCATGTATTGTTATTTAACAGAAGACATGTATAAGTCAGATAGACATCTAGGGCAATAATGAGATAGATTAGACATGGCAGAAATGAGTTTAGGAATAGAAGTTAAGTCAAAAGAGTGAACGTGCTAATGCTCTTCCTTGGGCAGCTGACTATCCAATATGCAAACCAGCGTCTGGAGCTATATGAAGTTTGGCAAAACTGAACAAAGCAGAAAAATATTGAAGGGAAAGTCAAATCTTTCCCATTTTCTCATGATAAGAGTATCAAATCATTGATCAAGAAGACTGCACTGAAAATGCAGTGTAACCCGTAATCCCTCCTGTAACGGTAATGCAGTATGGGTCGGTATTACAGGACTTAGCAGGGACACCAGTGCTTCTAGGGCCATCACTGTACTCATGCCATTATTTTTGTAGTGTCAGCTATAAATCATGTCTTGATGCTTTAAGGCAAACATCTGAGCATCTTCCTGATCTTTGTTAATCTTTCTACTCCACACCCGGAAGACACCGCAAATGAATTCCTGTCTTTTCCTTAATCTGAACTTCCTTTGCAGCCAGAAGCAAACAATAACTAAATATCATTCTTCGCTCTTCATCTCGTTTAAGAATTAAATTCTTTGAGCCCACGCATGATGCCTAACTGCTGTCACCTTTAATTTCCTACTACCGCCTCATTTCTTTATGATAAGTATCATCTTTCAGCTTTATATGGCATTTATTACTGAAATTGTCAGCTGTCTCATTTTTCCTAATCTGCTATGCGCTCAGCTTCTTTTTCTTGGAAATGAAGAAAGTGTAATGCCTGTAACAGTTAGTCAGGGCTTTATTGAAGAATGCCTGCATATCATTTGCAGGCAGCAATGCATTTATGTTGAAATGATGCACAGACATGGTCTGCCTCTGAACTCTGCTATGTTAAAAAGTCCTACCTGTCACAAATTCCACATTTACTCAGCCCTAATCATCTCTTTGTTAGTGAATACAGGCAACACATACAGCTCCCAGTAGCACTGGCACTATAATTAAAGTTGGGTTTCACTTGGCGGAACATCTTATTGCTGTTTTCTTTTTATTTTAAATTGTATTTATTAATTTCATTGTAATCATTCCATACAAATAGATTAATTTATAACAAAAAAGAACTGAAGACAAATCAAACCCCACCCTTGAGAAGGAGAGCTTAGCCAAAGGAGAATTGCTTAGGGCTTTTTAATAAAGCAACAATAAACAAAAGAAAGGGAGAAATATATATAGGTAAATAAAAAAAGGAGAAGGGAGATAAATGCGGTAGTAGTTATTTCTCTTATTCTAAAATAATATTGCCGTTTTCTACATGTGGCCTTACTCTAGTAATGATGAAAGGTGTTCCATCTGTAAAATCAATACTTTTAGAAAATGTTCACTAAACAAGGTGTTCCTGACTGACTAGTCTAGTTTGTGCTGCACAGACATTGACCCAAGTGGCGCTCGCCTCCCTACCTGGCTGGGCTGTTCCCCTGTCACATTTCTTATACCTTTAATTTTAGTTTATTTTCAGGAGACTACTTACTGTCACCATTTATTCCATTGTTATAAAATAAAACCATGGTGGACATAGGCAATTCTGGATGCAATTGTTACATTGAAGTGATGGTTCATTGCTACACCTCTGGCATGCCTCAAGGAGTTCACTGTGTGTGACCACAAAATCCCAAAAGCTGTGAGTTTGTTGTTATAATTCTTATAATACTGAAACCAGCATTTACAACTTCAAAACTTCACCTTAGTGGTGCTCTTTGTAATAGTTCAGTGGCAACAAGGCATTTCTATTACATGGAAAATGTGCCAACAAGCAGGCCTATGTTCAAAATATTAATGTATCTTTTTATTATTATTTCAGTTATGGAACATAAAAGGGAGAGAAACACCAAAAGAGAATATAAAATATCAGATAGTGATGAGCAAAATGATTTGTGAGAAATTGAATTTGCAGTGAAATTTGCCAAAAATTCACAAAATAAATTGTTTCACCTTCCACCAAAATTTGTTATATTCACTCAAGAAGAGAGGGGTTGGGAGCCTGCGCCAATAGCATGTTGCTACACCCACCACACGACGAACTGCCCAGATTGGCACCCGAGTGCAGTGGGTGACACCTCAGCACCACACTGGAACAGTGCAAGGTTTTTTTACGTTGGCAGGAGTGCCAATCCTGCCACCAACCCCCAAGTTTTCCCTGTAGGTTGGAGGACCTGCTTACAGGGCTGGATGCAGATTAACGTCATACCCGGGACGAAACACTCAAGAAGAAAAGTGTTTATTTCCTATCTCTTTAATTCCACATGCCTACTGTTTAGTATGTAAATAAAAGTCTCTTGTTAAAAAAAGGGCACTGTGCATATCCTCAACTAGGACAAGATGGTGCTGGCAACAGGAGTTAGGATTGGGGGAGTCATCGAATTCCCAAGTAGTGAGATTTTCCTGTAGAAATATCTAAATAATGCGGACTGCGGTATGCTTTGGTGTGTCTTTGTGTAGAAAATATGTGGCAATGTGAACAACTGATTTTACCAATGTGGTACAGATTACATGCCTCATGCTGTGGCAGAAAACAACACAAGTAAAAATGGAAGTGTGAACAAGAATTACAGATGCAATATTCCTTACTTTTCCATCCCAAAAAATCTTTAATACCCCAAGAAACTCTTTTGTGAGATTTGTGTTTCACAATTTGTGAAATCACTGGAGAAATGTATTTTAATGCCAGCTTCACAAAAGTGTATGCGAATCACAACTTGTCTGATTCACTAGTATCAAATAAACAGTCAAAACCATAAACCTACTGCCTGATTGGGCCCACTATGCAGTTTTTGTTGCTCTTGTCTTTCTGGTGGATGTCATCTTCACTTTGCAGTCTAATTATACCACAAACCCATGCATTCTCTCCACCTCATCCTCATTCTTTTCTCCTGCCAGTGAGAATTCATATCAGTGGAGCCGGAGGTCTGGCAGACCTTTAAAGGCCTCCAATACCTCTGGATCAGTGTCATGGTCAGAGGCCAGTCTACAAACTATTAATGGTCTCAAAGAACTCTGAACCCTTATGCCCGACATGTTCTTAAAGGGCCATACTTTCAAGGCAACTTCCAACCTTCATGTACTCTCGACCGGTCAGAAGGGTTCAAGCACGTCCATGTGGGATCTTTCTGCTGCCACCTCCTGACACTATGGAGTTATATCAGCCTCAGCCAGCACTCTGTGGCCTTTCAGTTTCTCTACCACCCTTAATGTGTTGGCTCATCTGTCTTCTTCCATCAGCAGGATGTCTTCTACTTCCTTCTAACATCTTGGGAAAGTCCAGCAGGGTCCCTCCCAGGTACCATACTGTATTCCACCAATCAAGGGTACCACTTGCAGCGACAAGGCATTTTGGCCACTGGTATCCTCTGTCTACACACTCTGCTATGCAGAGGGACTTTCCATCTGCTCTGGCCCGTCCATACCCTAACAAACTATTCCAGCCTAATGACACAGATTACTGTCTTCATGCCCATATGTTTTCCCCTGCTCTTCTTAGATAAAGACGTCCTTTACTCTTGCTGTCTTTCATTAAAAGTACATCAGTCATAGCACAACCTAAATTAGCTCTTCTCCTCCTTCCTCCTGAACAAATCCATGTGGCCAAGGGTTTTGTTTTTTTCCAGTTTCTGCAGTTAATTAAAATTGCTGCTTAGTTAACTGTTATGTTTACTGCTTTCCTTTTTTAATCAGTGTCTTCTCAGAAATGGCCAACTTTGTCTGGTATAATTCCTTAATAAATTTAGCAAAGATGTCTGTGGTCAATGGTTAAATTGTACTGGAAGTTTTCTCTTTAACTTGTCAAGATATTGCCCTTTGATTTGCCTTCAGATTTGTTTATACCAGGACCCCCTAAATTAGTTGCCGCTGTGTAGAATGTGCTGGCAGTGCACCTGTGTCTACTCATGCTCAATTTAAAAAGAACAAAGATTCAGAAACAATCAGAAACACAAACTGGAAGTAGAAAATAGTCTGAAAGGAAAGGACTGGCCAGTCATGATTGTACAGCTGGTCATTTGTTGAGGACAATGCACTTTTTGATTGTGTTTTAGAAGAGTGTAGCACACTCGGATTTGTAAGTGCACAGTTTACTGTATAGCAACTCCCCTTCTGGTTAAGTTCTCGACTCAGGACATGAACTCTGGTGACTAACATCAGTGAAATTGAACACCCATTACTCCGAAACTAAAAGTGAGAAGTGCTGATTAAAGCATGAATCAGCTGAATATGTGCAACCTCATGTAGTGTAAAAATAAGCAAACAAAGTCAGGAAAAGAGCTGGGGCACCAGTCGGTGATCTCTGTACATTGTAAGGGTTCAAGGTTACGCTTATGCAGCAAGGTGAACAAAGAGTATCTTTGCAGACGCAAGTCCGTCTTGCCAACTGCCTCCATGATGGCAAACGGAGAGTTTTTCATGTTTTCAGCGTAGGAAGAGGTGGATCTGAGAGGTGGAACTGGAAGTGACCACATTAGTCCTCAACATTTTGAACGTCTGGTCTGAGTATGAAAAAGGACAAGATGTAAATACTAGTGCCCCTCTCAATTCAGAGTGGAATTAATTTTTATTTTTGTCCAAATATTCATGTTGTTTGAGTAAGAACTTGCAAGCTACTCATCATCATATATAATACGCTACCGTGGCTGTTTGTTTGTTTGTCCAGGATTTTAAATCACCTGTAGCACGCAAACCGTTTGACCTATTGACCTGAAATTTGGAACACATATACTACGTGACGTCTACTGTCCACTTTCGGGGTTATGATTGACCTCCAAGGTTATTCCTCTTTTTATTTTTATTTTACTGTAGAATCAACTCTCGGCAGTGACCAGCAGGGCGGCTGTGTGGCACATGTGTATGGGCGCTGTTCTCATCCCTACCACCTTCACCATCACTAACCCTACCTCTTCATATGTTAAATCATTCTTAAGGCAGATTGAACACTTAAGTGCCAGTTTAAGTGAAAGACTAAGGAAAACGTACACAAAGTACGTAAGTAAGTAATCGCAACACAAACACTGACTTAATCAGTTTTAATGCGAAAAGATGCCGATGAAAGAAGAGAAGAAGTGGGCCGCTAGGGTGGAGAAAGGAAGAGCTGCTCAGGAAGCAGCAAGCGCATCAACCTCTGAGCAAACGAATGCTAAACATACAGAGAAAGAGGATGAAAACTAGGAATGCTCAAGTCAAGTGTATTCACTGCACGTTATCGTGCAGTGCACCATTACTGGTCTTAAAATAATCAACGTGATTTTTCCAAGCTCAAAATAGACTTGTGGTACTGTACTATCTTAAATGCAGGTTTAAAAGACTATAATGTTGGCCCCTCATTAGCTTTAAATTATATCTATAATTCAATGCAAGAGAAGATCTTAGAAATGAAGTCATTTGTGAGTATTAACCTCCAGTGGTCTCAGCCCCAAAGTCCAGTGTTCACATTCTGGCGCCGTCACTGCTTGTGTGGAGTTTGTATGTTCTTTTCATGTCTCCATGGGCTTTTCTTTGGGCACTCAGTGTTTTCTCCCACATCTCAGAGACATGCAGGGCAGGTTAACTGGTAATGCTAAAGTGGCCTTGTGAGACGGGGGTCGATTGGAGTGTGTGGGTTTAAGGGGTCCAGTGATGGGCAGTTACCCCTCTTACACTCTTAAAAATAATGTTTCTAAAATGGCACTTTACTGGGCTGTGTGGTGCCTCGTAGAATTATTGCTAAATAATTGTCAGAAGAGTTCTTTGCATATAAAGCTGGTGCTTTGGGCTTTGAAAAGGTTCCTAGTAATATGGAAAAAAACAAAAACTTTTAATTTAGAGTACACGATCTAGCAGGATAAAACAGATCAAGAAAACTTGAACTTAGCTGGTTATTGTAGGCAGCAAGAGTCCTTTTAAAATCAGGAACCCTTTGGTATTTCACAAATCTGTTACTATCTGTTTGAGGTTATTTATGGAGTCTGTTACAGATCTAAATAATAAAAGGTTTTTTCTTGAACCTTCATGTGGATTAGAGCCAAAAATGGCTCCCTCGTGGCATCTCCCTGAAGAACCACTCTCACAGCTTTATTTTCAAGAGTGTAGGGCCGGTTTCTGCTTTGCTTCCAATACTGCTACAAATACTCCGCCTTTTAATGAACCAGAATTGAAATAGCAGGACAGCAAATGGGTGAATGGATGGTGGGATGGATGGATGGATGGATAAATGTTTACCATAAGAGTCAAGTCAAGAGTCAAGAGTATTTATTGTCATTTCATCAATATACAGTAGTACAGCATACAGTGAAATGAAACAACGTTCCTCCAGGACCATGGTGCTACATAAAACACAGGACAACAAAGAATCCATGACACATAACATAAAGACACATAATATATAACAAGGTGCATGTGAATCAAATGTGCAAACATGTCAATGTTCAGTGGCAGATAGTCACTCTTAGTCCTCTTAAAGTCAACAATCATCTCCTTTGTTTTGTCTACATTCTGAGACAAGTTATTGGCTTTACACCAGTCCGTTAACCACTGCACCTCTCTCTCTGTATGCTGACTCATTGTTGTTGCTGATGAGACCCGCCACAGTTGTGTCATCGGCAAATTTTATGATGTGATTAGAGCTGTGCGTTGCTGCATAGTTATGAGTCAGCAGTGTGAACAGTAATGGACTGAGCACACAGCCTTGAGGGGCTCCAGTGCTCAGTGTGGTGGTTCTGGAGATGTTGTTTCCAATCCTCACTGACTGAAGAGGGGCAGCCACTTAAATACAAGACCATTTTGGTATGTGTATAAGAATGCTAAAAGTGGAAACCTGCTGCTGGGACAGTCTCCAGACCCACTACGAATTTTACCTGGATTACACAGGTTAAAAAATAAAGGGATGGGTGTATGGATGGATGGCTATCAAATGCTGCTATTACTGATGTCTTTCTAATTATGAGTCTGATACACTGAACACATTCACTCTGTCACAGTAAGATTAATAATCTGTTGCCTTTTTATTTCTAGTAACACGGAATCCACACGAAGCCCAGAGTCCCTGGAAATAGACAGGTGTCTGTCCTCAGACAGATTTCCTGACATTGATTCCGTTGAGGAGTTTATTAAGAACGTAAGTGTTGCAGTATTATTTAATGGCCTTTGTTGGTTGGCTGATGTTTTATTAACAGAAGACTTTGCTTATCCTTCATGTTAGAAGGCCTGGTTTCTTGATTGTGACACATGGACTCACAATGGACAGCTACATTATGTCACTCATAGTAAACACAGGTGTATGCTACTGTGTGGCTTTACCTTTAGGATGTGCATTTGGGTTTAGCGTTTAAAGCATTTTTCTTTACTTTATTATTAATGTAATAGCCCATAAAATCATTTTGTGAAACTCAAATAAAACATCAATGAAAATATACAAGGACAACAACAAACATTCTCCAGCAACGCAAAAATAAGCCGTCTATTCACTGTTGAATCTGGCACAATGCAGGTACCAGTCCTGGAAATGGTGCCATTCCATCAGAGGTGCCCAGATGATCAACCCATCAAAACATTGGGGCATTTTTATTTAACAGATGCCCCTGTTAAATTATAAAGCCAATAAAACAACAACACGTTGTGCATAAAACTCTAAGGTCAAAAATGTAATTAATGGGTAAGCACTGTTATAAAGCTGGGTAATCGTGGCTATGCATCTTTAAAGCTGTTGGCTTAAGGGATCCTTACGATATTGTTATTGTATTGTTGTGGCATTTTGCCTTGGTAGAGCTGCTTTATAGCGCACCACGTGTACAGCCTTATCTGCACATAAACAGCTGCTTTAAGCAAACAGACTTACTAGCTCAGCACAAACAGATCAAAACGGATAAGCTACACCTGTGTGCCAATCACCAAAGCAGGTGCCCGCTCACCACGCTGCTTTTACTATTTGAGGCGTCCCCCCTCCACTGCTAACCCAATCAAACAGTGTAAAATCAATATTATTATAGAGCAAAAGTAATAAAAACTCAGCAAAAATGATGGTAGCAAAAGTAGAAAATATATTTGAAAAGAGCATTGTTAAAAATAAAGGTGATGGAAGATTTTGAAATCTGGGCACAGAGTTGCTTCAGATTGTTAGTCAGCCCGCAGAGGTCTTGCCAGTTTCTTTGGGTTCTTCTTTCTTTTGTTGTTCCCTTCTCTGCTGTCCTTCACCTTTTCTTTCTCCTTTTCTGCTCTTCCTTTCCTCTGCTCAGCATACATCCCAAGCACATCATCAACACATCAAATTAACAACAATTACTAGAATAATCAATAAGGCTTTGCCTTTCTTAGGTTGTTTGTCCATTCGGATCCTAATTTTCCTGGGTCTAATAAATTACAAAAAAAAAGTAATGCAAAGTCAAGCAAAATGACACCTTTTATTGGCTAACTAAAAAGATTACAATATGCAAGCTATTGAGCCCTGAGGAAGGAGCCTGAGTTGCCTCGGGAAAGCTTGCATATTGTAATCTTTTTAGTTAGCCAATAAAAGGTGTCATTTTGCTTGACTTTGCATTGCATCCATAATAGCTAATACAGCACAACACCCTACCACTAAAAAAATTATTTAAGATTCTAAAAGAATGATCTAAAAGATACAATGTTCAAATCAGTAAAGATATAGAATTTAAAATCAATCTAGAGCAGTCATTTAAAATGATACACAAAAGTGTCTTTCCGAGGGGATTTAGAGTCCAGAGTTTAAACGTTTAAGGTGACTCTGTTCAAATAAATTCTCAAGATCCGGAGTTTCTAATGGCTGGCTGTTTACTCAGGAGTCCTTATGCTGGCAGGTTAATCAATGTTAGTTCACCCAGTTCACATTTTCACTTGAATCTGCAGTCCAAGTTCTTATTTTATATAATGTTTCATTTATAGTTTGTTATGTTGTCATGTTATGTATATGTTTCTTTACCAATACAAATGTCCATGCCAATCTTCATTTTCTGATATAATTTTATTCACTTACAATTCTGAATTGTAAAATATACCTGCAGCACTGATTTAAAATGAGTAGGTTAGAAAAGGGATTCATAACTAAACGCCTTAAACTCAACATTACATGTGCAGTACATCATAATTAAAAAAATAATAATACTTCTTAAGAATTTTTATTCACTATTATGACAGCTTTACCAGACTCCCAATTAGACAAAAGAAGTGTTGATTATTTTTAGCCCTTGTCTGTTCTTGATGCCTACAACAATTATTTAGTTTCCTTCAGAGACGTACAAAAATCAAAGCCTGCAGCAGAATTATAATCAGAGATAATAAAACGTATTAATTATAGTATGTGACAGATGAGGCTTAATTGCATTTCAGTTTCAAATTCATTCATTGATTTAGAATGTCAGCTGGCATAATTGTATATATAACCAAATTTCTTAAATTGCTGTTGTACAATGTTTTTATAGTTCAACAATATAATCATACTTTAAAGATAATGAATGTTTAGGCAGAGATTCACAAAAAAAAAATAAGAAGCAAATTAAGAGAACGATTCTCAGTCCCATATTTATTCTAATATTCATCCAGGCTATAACAAGATACATACTTTTTCCGATTATTAGGGGCCTGCCCATTACAATAAAAATCAAGAAATTGTAAAATACATAACCGATTAGTGGTGACATTTGCATTATGGGATGTTAAAAGAAGTAACAGCAGGCTTATGCACAAATGTTTGTCAGGAACCTTACTAGCGTTTCACTTTTCTGACATTCTTGATGTGTTTTTGATGTTTTGTTAAGTTTTATTCCCTGTTTTGATTTTATTTTTGTCATTGTTTTAACGATGCGTGTCAGCAAGACACATGATGTTGGCTTGGTTGTGTTATAAAAAGATGGCTGTATGCCCAATGAAGTGTCAGAATTTTGACTCAAAGGAAAGATCTTCATAAGAGGCTTAGCACTCAAATAACAAACAATAAAGACATTAATTATGAAATGAACGTATGCTTCATTTTGTGGCTCTGGTTCTGGTATTGACCTAGAAGGATGATGACGTTTTAGTATTGACTTCTGTTTGCAATCCCTGACAATTCTCCTGCCTACTGCTAAAAGAATGGTGTTACAATATCTCTTCTGCTCACTGAAACATTCGTTCCTTGGGACTTCCTGTTTGTTCTACTGAACACATCACTTGCATGGCAGGTCTTTGTGTAAACACGTTTAGGTACCTCAAATCAGCACACGGACAGAAGTAACACGCTTAGCCTTTAACTGTTTTACAGTCTCTGGACTGTTGTGCTGTTCTTTTGTTGTTGTTGGTGGAGTGGTGGCTCTGAGGCTAGGGATCTGCACTGGCAATCGGAAGGTTGCCGGTTCGAATCCCATAAATGCCAATAGGGACTGCGCCCTGTTGAGCCCATGAGCAAGGCCCTTAACCTGCAATTGCTGAGTGCTTTGAATAGTGAGAAAAACGCTAGATAAATGCAAAGAATTATTATTATTTGTTCTCAGTCAGTCAGTCAGTCATTTCCCAACCTGCAATATCATAACACAGGGTCACGGTGGTCTGCTGGAGCCAATCCCAGCCAGCACAGGGCGCAAGGCAGGAACAAATCCCCGGGCAAGAAGTGCATAGACATAATAGAATGAGGGGCTGACCCGTTTATATGCACTTAAAGAGAGGCTGCAGCAGGCGACATGGCTCTGGAAACTTGCAGGAAGATACGCAACCCAAGTGTTTCGTTTTCTAGCTAAAAATGTTGTTTGGTACAAGTTAAAAAAACAGCAGGTAAAGAAATAGCAGCTGTGCATGTTCCATTTAAAATGTTTAAACACTCTTTTACGAAAAAGGATGCATGTGTAGATATCAAAAAGGAAATTAATGTCATTGCTGCTTGACCATATACTAGAGCCTTGCACTTTACATGCAGAGCAAAAATGTGTCAGGGCAAAATTGTAGCTGCCTCACAACTTTGTCACACTCGCACCGACTGCCTCTGGCTATGGGTGGATTGCTCACTCTGAGGTTGGCTTTCACAAAACCCAAAGTGCAGGCCACACAAAATAAACGGATTGTGCAGATTAAGATCATTTGGAGGACCAAACCATAACACAATAAAAGTAAATGTAATATAATTTTATTTGTCTGCAATACAACTGATTTCAGTTACTAGTGTTACTAGCTCTACCATTCATCCTTTTTTCAAAGTTTTTCGTTGTTTAATGCATTTTTAGGCTTTTTCTTTACACCAAGCTTTGTTTGCTGTGAATAGTAAAGTTTGTCAACTGTGCTGTACTTTGGCAAAGTGCCTTGTGGTTAATTTGTTCATTGAGAGAAAACTGTAAAACCTGCAAAATCCACTGAAAAACAAGATCCACATAGTCTCTAATATTGCAGGCATTGCTTCTTCTTTTCAGTGTAAGTAAAAAATGTTCAACTGAAAACATAACGTCTTTTCTACTCATGTATGCTTCATTTTCACAAAATGAATAAGTTACAATTACAATTTATTTTTTTATCGCACTCTTGACTGAGTGCAGGTGCAGAACGCTGTGAATAATTCTTCATTAAAACAAAAGTATAGATTACACTAAATACAGAACTAGTACACATAAAAAAAGAGATTTGTAAAACATATGGAGAACAAAGCAAGTACTGATTAAACATGGACAGATATTTTTAGTTTCCATACATTAATTGAATGATGAACTATGGCCAGTTGGCAAAGAGAACGTCGGACACAATCCCAGTCTTGGAGGCCTCAGCCAACTGGTCACCTCCTGTGCCTCCTCTCCTGGGCCCTCTATGGTGGAGTCTGTGCTGGCCATCCAGTACTGACAAATACAGCCAGTCTATTGCTTTCTTCAAACCGGCTTGTTCCAGGCTCAGAACAAGACTCGGACAAGGAAAAAAGAACAGGGAGCAGCTCTTTAATGGATGTTGGGTCCACTCACGCACACTCGCACACTCACACAGGGACACTTTGGACACTTTAACGTTTGAACAAATCATGTACATGTTTGGGATGTTTTAGAAGAAATGGAGTTAAAAAAAACAAACTACTGTGTTACTGTTTGCAGCCCAAGATTTCAACTGTTTTGAAGTATTTATTCATTTTAGATGTAATTAATTCATTAATAAGTTCAGATCTAACCAAACATTTAAAAAAATTCTGGGTTTTTTCCTCTCTCCAGGTTCAGGACATTGCAGATGATGGTGTTAAATTTATTGGGTTCATTCAAAAGTGTTCCTCCTCAGATAAAAATGAACTAAAACAAGGTGATGAAGATTATGCAAAGACTGAGAAAAATGAAAAAATCAATGGCAGTTCTGATGAAGACAAAACCAACAGTGTTTTTTCATCAGATGGCAAAGAGCAGGACAAACAAATAAAGAGGAGTTCTACAGATGATATCAGTGAAGTCAAAGATAAGGATGATGACACAAGAAGTGCCAAGTCACAGTCAGAGACCTGCAGTATAGACGGACATTTATGTGCCGAGACCGGTGGAGAAAATGAGTCTGAGCAGGAGACCGAGAAGAAAGACAATAGTGCTGAAACTCCAAACAACAAAACAGAACACGATGATGAACACAATTCAAAAAAAGGTAATTTTGTATTGGAAATTCATTTGATAGGTGGGCAATGTGACTGTAAAAATATTTTTCCTCCAATACTTTTGTTGGTTTCTAATTTCACCTACTGTCACCATATTTTTTTTATCTGCATTTTGTAAAGGAACGTATGTGCAGACCCCACATTTAAAGCCTTTGTTGCTTTGGGTCAAAGATCACCCTGATGCCCATATAGTTTGAACTTGAAGTCAAAAGAAATAATATAATATTTCCCGTAAGCACATATGTAATACACATACAATAATAGTAAAAATGAATATACAATATATTCCATATAAATATACCATTAAGTTATAAGGAATATACATAATATACACTGCATTTAGGCTAATGGTATTCCTCAGAATTTATTTTTTGTACAACAAATACCACGCTCTCGGTCAATCCAAAAGTGTATTTTATATCATCAGACCTAAATGTTTCATAAAAGAGAAGGAAGTTCTGTCTCTCTCTGGGGATTATTAGGCCTCTGAATTACAAATCTTTCTGTCCTCACTCGTGTGTTTACTCTGACATTTTGCAGTAAGTGCAACAAATAACTAACATAAAATGACACATAACAATTAACAAATAACATTTTTTTGTATTTGAAAAATATTCACTGACCTGCACTTTCACGCTTCTTTTGAAGAAAATGCCATGAGCCTCCCTTCCATAGAGGGATGAACTCTCACTGAAACAGCAACCGCAGCCTCCTGCGTGCTTTACAAAGCGGTGTATTGTCTTCCCTCATTGGAAATCTCACATTTGAGAAGGGCCCACAAGTTGTTAGCAGGACTTAAAGTCAGGTCATTATCTTTGAGGGTTTTGCTGACTAACCAAGCAGTGGGTGCAGTACTTGGATGCGTATGATGGAGCATTGTTCTAAATAAAGATCATTCCCTCTTTAAATGCTACAGATTTCTTTTTTGTATCACTGCTTGAAGAAAGTATCTATCATAAACCAGCAGTAGGACTGAGAGCTGATTTTCAGCCCATCTTCATCTCGAAAAGGTCCAAGTAGCTCATCCTTAATGATAGAAGCTCACATCAATACCCCTCCCTGACCTTTTCTGGCACCTGACTCGAACTGGTGTCCCGTTTCCATCAATGGTCCAGCCATGGGCCCACCGGTCTGGTCCATCAACAGTCATTTTCATTTCATCTGTCTGTAAAACCTTCTGTTAAATCAGTCCTCAGGTATTTCTTGGTCCAATCTTGATGCCTTAACTTGTGAATCTTACTCAGTGGTGGTCATGCTTCCACCTTCATTACCTTAGCCATGTCTCTGACCACTTGACACCTTTTACTTATTGACTACTCCAGGTAGATTGCAGTTCTAGAATGACACTAATGGGTTCCTGGTAGCTTCATGTTTAATTATTTTAAAGTCTTTCGCAGTTAATTTGTGCCTTTTCTTCTTCCCGTGTTTTTTTGCAACCTTGCTGACTATTTGAAAGAAAATGTTTGACTGTCCAATGGTCTCTCCTCTGTAGTTTAGCAGTTGCCAGAGTGTCATATCCATCTGAAAGGCATTTTACAATTTTTCACTTTTCAGTATCAGTTAAGTGTCTTTTTTTTGACCCCTGAGATAATAAAGATACACACCTTAATATAAAGCAGGGGTGTCTAACTCCAATCCTGAAGGGTTATCAAGGCTGAAGATATTCCTTCCTGACACTTTCTTGATTAGTAATTGATTTCTGCTGTTAGTTGACATTTCTTCTGTTCATTTCAGTTGCCTTGTTTTTTAAGATTCAGTTCCCTGAATTGCTTCTTTTGCCTTTAAATGAAAGACAAACAAAAATGAGACGTGAATCAAGCTAACAGATGACTGCCTAAAACTCAAACTGGGCCTCAAACGCCAACCAACTTCACTCCAACTAGCTTCTTAATTAGAAGCCGATTGTTGTTGTTAATTAAAGCCGTTATTCTCATTCTGACACAACAGACATTTGCAAAATGGTTGATTTTGTTTTTTTGTAAGAACACTGTCATAATGTTTTGCAAACCTATGAAGATCAATATTACTGAGACCGTCACCTTTATTTATCTTCAGATATTGTATGGTGGACATAGGTTAGCTGGTCATATGTTGGTTAATTTTATATCTCATTATTCTTTGGCCGCTACAAGTAATTAAGGAAAAAAGAAACAATTGAAGAGTTTAAGTCTTAAATAGCCAGTCAGTTAAAATTAAGGCAAAAGGAGTTAATTAGCAGAAAAAACTGGTTACTAATTAAGAAAGGGGTTGTAGCCCTCCAGGATCACAGTTGGATGGCCATATTATAAAGAGTTAAGCACTTTCATTCACACCCTCTCTCATTAAACATATATATCACCTAAAATGATTATATCCAATAACCATTCAGATTTATAGGGTTTAGACCAGATGAAGATCTAAATGTACACAGAATTAATGATAAACTCAGAATGCTGACTTGCCTAATAATTGTGCATGGAGTGTGTATATATCAATAGCAGCCAAACAGGGCACTCATTAAAAAAGGGTTAGAATGAAAATCTCCAGGACCGGAGTTGGCGACCCCTGATCTAGACCAAGGGTGGAGAACTCCAGGCCTGGAGGGCCGCAGTGGCTGCAGGTTTTCATTCTAACCCTTTTCCTAATCCGTGACCAGTTTTCACTGCTTTTTCCCCATCACTTTAATAGTCCTGTTAGAAGAGTTCAGCCCTCTGAATTGTTTCCTTTCTTCATTAAATGACAGCCAAGCAGAAATGAGATGTGAAACGAGCTAACAGATGACCAGCTAAACTGGGGCTTCAAACTCCAACCAATTTCACTCCAATCACTTTCTTAATGAGAAGCCAATTCTTGCTGTTAATTAAACCCCTTATTTAATTCCATGGCTTGTTGCTGCTCTCATTCTGCCACAGCACACATTTAGAAAACTGTTGTTTTTCTGTTCTTTCTAAGAGCACCGTCAAAATGTTTTGGTGACCTGAGAGATCAACCTTACCATGACCAACACCTCGCTTTAATTTCAGATATTGTGTAATGGGCACGGGTGAGCTGGTCATGTGGTGGCTTGTTTTGTGTCTCGTTATTGTTTGGCTGCTAATTAAAAAAAAAAGAAACAACTATGGGGCCTGAGTCAAGTTAATTAAAAGCAGTAATCAGCAGCACTAATTAAGAAGATGGTAAGAATGAAAACCTGCAGCCACTGCAGCACTCAAGGCCTGGAGTTCGCCACCCATGATCTAGACCAGGGGTGGGCAAAGTCATTCCTGGAGGGCCGCAGTGGCTGCGGGTTTTTGTTCCAACCCAGTTGCTTAATTAGAAAACAGTCCTTGCCAATAATTACATTTCATGGCTTGTTACTGCTTTAACTCTGCTATGTCAAGTCATTCTCATATCCTAGATTTTTTTTCCATTCTAAGGATATCATCCAAATACTTTGAAGTGTAAAATGGATGGGTAATTCTCAATCCTTCACTTTTTTCTCTTCTTTTTCCTTCCAAGTATTTAATTAAACCAAATAGTGCACGATAAATACACACAAGTGTAAAGGGTAACAAGCAAAATGGATAACTGCTGGTTTCTTTTGTCATTTGCATCTTATTGCTAATAAGGAGCAATTAAAAACAGAGAATGCAGCTGTTTAAGACTTAAATAAGCAATAAGGGTTCAAAATCTTAACGAGGGAGATAACTAAAATGAAGCAGAAATGTTTCTAGAGTAATTAGTGCTTCTTATTAAGCAACTGGGTTAGAACAAAAACCTGCAGCCACTGCGGCCCTCCAGGAATGACTTTGCCCACCCCTGATCTAGACTATTGGGAATGCTAGGACACCCTGCTGATTTATTTTTGCATTAATGATTGCTTATTTTGTATTTTACTATTACAGTATATAGTTTTATTGCTGTTTTGAGTATCTGTTTTCATTTTGTGTTTCTGGTCACTGTGTTGCTGCAAAGTTGCTAGGCTTGCAATTTATGTGCCATGTGATCACGACAAATAATATGGCCAAACACAATAAAGAACATCCTTACTTAAAATCACAGGAGTGATTTTATGAGAGACTTATGGTCGAGAGAAAAACTATTAGCGAAAAGATTCTAGTTTTGGGTTGATTTTATTTTTACATGAATTTGTATTAGCCTTAGAACTTTGATAAACTATCTGTTCACTTGTGTAGGGGCCTTTGCTTACACCTTCAACGACCTTTCTGAAGAGCCCATAAAAAGACCTAAATTGATGTGTCTGGTACTTGCTATTTCAAACTGCTCAATAGGACGGACCATTAGTTCTATTCAAACATGACACCAGCAATCTTTGATTGCTAAATTACACTTAAAGTTACAGATTCCTTGAGTTGTTAGTATGCTGTCTAGTGCCCGTTCTCAGTAAGGTACATTGACATGTGACTGTGAACATTGGTAGGCAGACATTGTGGTGAATTTGCTTGCTTTTAATCCCCAAGGTTGCTTTAAAATATAATAGGATGATTCATCCTTGGTTATAGGAGCACCTGGTTGAAGTTCCTCTACTAGCTCTTGTTATCCCTATATCATGAACTCTAAGTAGCCTATAAAGTACAGTAATAATGAAACTAAATAATGAAAATGGTAGTAAAATTTTCTTCTTCTTTTGGCTGCTTACAAAAAGAAATAATACAAAATCTATTCAATGTCCAAAGAATGATGATTAAAAGGATATAAAACAAATAAAATGATCTAAGGGACTTGTTATACAGTACTGTATATACAGTCAGGTTTGAATATACCAGTCCATCTTACATCCATCCGTCAGAACTGAACGTGGTTGGTCGTAAATCGACAACTACCTGTAGACTACTTCAGCTAATTCCTCTACACTGGGGTCCAGCCCCACCCCTCTTAGTGATTTCCCTCCTGGTGGTCTTCCTTGACTTTGCCTGTAGAATTGGGCAACTAGACCCCATCTTCTTCTGCTAGGGTATTGCCATCTGTAGGTTTGGAGGTCTTGTGACCCCATGACAGCTCTCCATAGTCCTTTTGATAGGGTCCTGGCCTGGCATCTACTGGGTTGTGTGATCTCCTGTCCGGCGAACAAAATTCTCATAAAGTAACAGAAAAGGTCATGGGAATCTGGAATCCAGAATAAACCATTGTTCCAAATAACTGAAGCAAAAACCTTTAAAATGTTCTCAATGATATAATGAGACAAATAAGACAAGAGTTAACCAAACAAGCCTGGCCCCCTCTGAAAGTCTTGTGGCTAGCTTATGCTTCCATCCTTCTTTCTTTCAGTGTCCTGTAGATGGTTGGAGATCTTCAACACCTGATGGGTTATCTACCCTCTAGTGTGCTTGGGGAAAATACCCTTTTCCTCTCAGGTCTAACCTATCTAACTCTTGCACTGGCACCTTTGTCTCTTCCAGGGGACTCATTAATGTACAAGTTCTGTCAAACCCCAGTGGCACTCCCTCTGCTATTGTGGATCTCCCTGTCTCACCCTTGTGGAGATTCCTTGGAGTCTTCAATTAGTCCATTGCTACTCAGATAGTTCCATTGCCAGCCAGCCATCCTTTCACAGTGTTGTCATTTTAACTATGCAAATATTGCAAAGAATGCCCCTGAACTGGTAATGCTAAAGATAAGCTATTCAAAATAAACTCTAAATTATTGTATTTAAAGTGGGTGGTTCATTTGACTTGATGACGTTAAGTTACAGGAATGCAATTCAGTTCTAAGTCCAAGTAGTTCCTTACCAGTCAGTAATCATTACAGCATTCGTTCTGTTAGCCTCAAAGTCCAGCAGACTGTCAAAATGCTTGAATTTGGTGGGACAACCCTGCCTGCACGGATTAGTTGTTAGCTGGTGCCCATACTAGCATGTTCTAGCTGAAAGAAGGACACTGCTTTTACCCTGAGACTATCCTCTCCTATCACCAAGCCCGGGTTCAAGAAGACAGTCTTTTATGATTACCTCCAATGCTTTCTCTTAGTATTTAGACCAAAAGATACCCCAGTGCTCCAAGTCTAATTGATACTTTATACTACTGTATGGAAGAAGCAGGGTGAATGGCCTGTCCAAGTCAACAGTGACGAGACTGAACGTTCAATGTGCCTAGTCAAAGGGTCTTAATAAGTGAGCCAGGTGCATTGGCCGAGTTTGGCATTTAGACCTGGTTTGGCCAGATGAACCATAAAAATAGTTATAACCATAATGCTACATATTTTTATCATATTCCAAGTCACATACCATAAATTGTTTGTAATATAAAGTTAAAACATAACCTAAATCTCACTTTTAATAACACATTTAAAACTTTAAGATTGTGAAAATGTACATAAGTCCCAGTAACTATATTAGAATGATAGAAAACTTTTTGTTTTGAGTGTGATTTTTGTACTTTTGGAAAATCAAACGCATTCTTATTTTTTAAACAAATTAGAAAATGTATGCATGATGTCAGGTGTTCTAAAAAACATGCAGGCTAGGTGGGGTGGCGATCCTAAATCCAGGTATAAGACATGGACACACGGACACGCGTTCAACTTTGCAGTCATTTTAACATCTGCTTGACAGTCACTTTTGCAGACAGCAGTGGCTATTGGGACATACAAAATAGCAAAATACAGAATACAAAACATACAAGTTGATGTGATCTCTCTCGAGGCACATTTGAAACAGTAAACTAATCCGTAATTTATGTAGTACAGAATATTTTTCTGTTTAAGGATAGGTGAGGTGTATGTGAGAGTTGATTAGGTGGAATGGATTTTATTATTATATTCAGTGATTATCAACATACAGTATTTACATTAGCTGTGGCATTAAAAAATAAAAAACAAACTTTTATTGGAGATTTTTTTAGAAACATGGTGCATCTGCTGCGGTGGGTTGGCACCCTGCCCAGGATTGTTTCCTGCCTTGTGCCCTGTGTTGGCTGGGATTGGCTCCAGCAGACCCCCGTGACCCTGTGCTCGGATTCAGCGGGTTGGAAAATGGATGGATGGATGGATGGTGCATCTGTTGGGGTCCCGACCCCCCTTAAACTCCACCTATGGCCATTTGCTGTACTAACATTTAGGACACTGCCATATTGGAATGGGTAAACTGCACCATGGCGGTGTAAGTCCATAGATTCAGGCCCCAGCAAAGCGGCATATACTGTAGAGTAAGATTACAGAGTCAAGGGGCATACTGTATAAGTCAACATAATAAGGTCCAACCTCAATTGTGAAAGTTTGATTTATGAAATTTAGAACCTCCATAGTCATCTGGTACTTTAAGAAGCACAACACTTTCATGCTAAAAAGTATGGAGTTTCCCCTTTACAGTAGACATATATTCTAAAAAGCCTGAAGTAGCTGGTTCAACATTTCTTGCTATATAACATTCTTTGGATTTTTGTGTAAGGTGTTTTCAATATGATATTACTAAAAAGTACAGTCTCCCCTGTGACTAAACCACTTTTATTTTTCTCTGCACTTCCTGTCCACCCCACGGCTGCCTTTCTTTATCTTTTCTTACAGTGGACAATGATGAGCACTATACTGTACCTCATAAAAACAGGAAATCTTCATCCCTTTGTCCTTAATTTTTCCAAAGGAGCCTGAGATGATGGCCAGTAAATTTAGTAAACTGCCTTGGGTCACTGACAATTGCCAGGCTTGCCTCTTTTAGTAATTAGTATAATGAGACATATGTCACGCATATTTGACATTCTTTTAGAGGCGACATTGTAATTTCATACATGGAATGCCACCATGAAGTTAAAAGTGAGAGACTGGTACTTGGCCTTAGCACAATGGTGTTATTCATTAGCTGTGGTAAACTGACCACATCAACTCAAGGGAGAAACTGAAAACTTTCAGCAATTTTGTTAAAGAGAAAAACATCTGGAAGTTTAAGACGAATTGATCACTCTTTATACCTACTCAATGTTTCATATTCCATCTTTTTAAATAATTCTGCGTATCACTCCGCACAATATTATAAAGAAGTGAATGCCAGTGATTAATAATCCTTTAGGGTCAAGATGGATGAATTCGGTCCTGGACGCCTGCAGTAGTTTATTGAAGATAGTATGAGTCAATTTAGAATTCAATATCTTGATTATCTCTTCTCCTGATTTATTTGTTCAATAACTTGCCGGATTTTCTGCAGCAACTTTATGTTGCTTAAAATCACTGGAGTGTATTTTGGCATCACATTAGCCACAAGGCAAAGGAGAGTGGGTTCAGGTCCAAGCCCGGTCACTGTTTGGGATTGAAACTGGAGTTTGCATGTTCTCCACATGTCTACCTGGTCTTTCCAAAGAGGTGCAGGTTAGTTAATTGGTAGGTGTGGCTGTGTGTGCATAAAGATGTCCAGAAGAAGATAGACATCTTCTATGGAATGGAAGAAGTCTCAGTAAAATGAATTATTTGATAAATGGTAGGCCACCTATGATGAGCTAACTAATGCCAGTTCATTTGCTTTAATGTCTGTTTAATGGTCCAGGTTGGCTGCAGCTGCCATACTGTCCTTTAAACCCAGGAACTTCGATATTCATGAAATGAGGTTGATCCAGGCAATTAGGATCCATAACAAGGAAAAGGTGGTGCGAAGTGTACATAGCACTTTTATGAGCTATCACTCACCAAGTGCAAAATAGTGCAGTGCTCCTTCCATTATAATAAATGAATATTTCAATAATACATTAAAACAGATTGTTTTTCCAGTGGGGGTTAAAATTCAATAATAAACAGTAAATAGAACATCGTTATAAACAAGGTTAAAACTCTGGCAGAATCCTGTCCTTCAAAAACTCCATGAACCATGGTTCATTCGCTTTAAAACCAACACCTCCTCTGCTTACTCTTACAGGCTTCTTCATCCAGAGAAGACATCCACTGACAGGGACCTCCATCCTTTAAAACACACTCGGGTGCCCACCCCGTCACAGGGCACTGCACTTTGAGACCGCGAGTACTGCTAACGTCTCCTGCCACCATTCTTTGGCCTCCAGCTGTGGTAGGTCACTTCTGTTCCAGGTGCACTCAGCTGGAGTGACCTCTGTCATGCAGTTCCTGACCACCTGCCTCCTCTCACCATCAGCACCAGCTCCTTCATAATTCTGACAATCCTTCTATTTCTTTCGTCTTTGTAAACCCCAGTCTTTTCCTTTCTCTTTCTCATTCTGTTCCTGTTTCCCGCTCAGACTCCTCTTTATACTCCATTCGGGTACAGATGCCGCGATCGCAGACCCCGGAGTGCTAATGAGGAAATTGGCTGCCACACATATCCACATGTGAATGCAGGCTCGCCAATCTTCCCATCAATGCTCCGAGGCCTCTCACGCACTTTCATATGCATCTGCACCCAAATGGAACTCTAGCTCTCCACAATTATTTATTTAAAAACTGTGCATCGCCACAGACCCCTCTCACCGTATACCTGCAATGCTGTCTTTTTGTTTTATGTGCTATGCCTAGCTTAAGGAAAGGCTGATTGAGAAATGGGGTTGATTAGAAGAGGAAACGTTAACTGAAGCCGAAGTCAAAACCAGAGACCTGTCCTATAGTCCTCTTTCCCAAGATGCTAATCAATGTAGTAAGAAGACAGAAACCAGGGAATCTAAAGTGGTAGAACTAAACGCACATGTATCAAGGATTGTTTTTTAGGGATATCCTCAAACTCAGATAATTATGTGTTTGATGTGCCCCTTTTATATTGTTGTGTCAATTAAATAAATTAGGGTATTTCTGGAGACCTACTCCCTAGAAAGTAACACATTTAATTACCTAAGTCTGTAAGAGTAGGACACGTCCTTAAGTCCTGGGATGCACTTGGTTGCTCTCCTCTGCACAGCTTCAAGAGATGCTATGTGTTTCTTGAAGCATGGTGACCAGAAGAGCACACAATACTCCAGATGAGGTCTCTCTAGTTCACTATATAGCCTGGGCATAACGTCCCTTGATTTATATTCATTGGTTTTTATAATATAACTATATTTGCCAATTTATCCACTTCTGCACAATACTTAGATGATGAACATATTGTGTCAAGATAAACCACCCAAAATCCTTTTCAGAGGTTGCTTCCTTTAGGGCAGTGTCTCCCATCTTGTATTTATAATGGACCTTCCTTTTGCCCATGTGTGGCACTTTGCACTTTTTTGCATTAAGCTGCATTTTCCAAGCGTTTGCCCAGTTCTGAAGATTGTCCAAGTCTTTTTGAATTGTTTCTGCTGCCTTCTTAGTTACCATTCCTCCAATTTTAGTGAATCTGTGAAGTTTACTAACGGTCCAAAAATAGAGGAGCAATTTTTTAAACGAAACAGAATCAATGCATTATGTTTTTTCATAACATTTTAAAAACATTCATTTTGACTATTTTATTTCCTTGCAATGATGTCAGCTATTATTTACATTTATTTTCTCTATAGGAGATGCCCAGAGGATATCCTAACTACAAGGTCTGACTACCTCATACCTATATGGTGCCACCTTATTGAAGTGTCATACAGTGTCATACGTAACACTAGTGCATTGGCTGAGTTGTATTTCCAACAGGGTGGTACAGTGGTTAGCACTCTTACCACACCCAGTTGTTTTCTATCTGCAATGTGGACATTCCTCCTGTGTCTGTATGGAGTTGTCTTCAGGCAGACCAGGTTTTCTTCCATGCTCCAAAAACGTGTGTGTTAGGGTGATTGGTAATTCTGAATTAGCCCATTGTGAGTGGGCCCTTTGGCGGACAGGTGCCCTGTGTGATGATGCGGGTTCCACTTCATGCTCCCATCTCCGTTTTGGGAGCGCTTGAACCCGACACCGTCTGTAATGTGACCGGATGACTGATCAGTGAAGACACAATGAAGCAAGGGGATGGTGCATAAAGGTGCAAAGGTGCTTTTATTTAAAACAGTCAAAGCAAAATGTTCAAATCAATAGTGCAGTGCTTCAAACATTATTAAAGAAATAAATAATACATTAAAAATGTCAAAATCCCAGGCGTTAAAACAAGGCAAAAACGAAATTAAAATCCTACTGACAACATTGGGGTCACACAAGCCAAGCTCTGCTCCTTCCTTGTCTCTCCAGCTCACTCAAGGGAGGTCCTCATCCTACCGACCCCCATCATGGCTGCCTCCACCAGCATCTGCCTGACCACTTGGGGTCGGTTGTCCTCTAAGTCGTCCCTCGGATCCACCCCTAGGGCGGACTTTTCCCCGATCGTACCCACTCTATTAAAAGCCTCAGTGGGAGCGATCGTGTCCCATAAGCGTCGATCACTCACTCCATCTGGGACCCCTGACTGTGTGCTGACCTCTCTCTTTCACAGCAGGCTGGCTCGTCCATTCTTTCCCCAATGCTGCTCTCTCACTCTCCGCCTCTTCCTTTCCTTTACTGGTAACACTTCTGTTATTTATTACGGGGACGTGGCTCAGGTGTGGAAATTAGCAGCTCCCAGCTTCAATTACGGATGTGGACGATTCCTCACCTGTGCACATAAGCAAGGAAACGCCCATCTCACGCGGCGTCCAGAAACCGCTTCGGCCACACTACCATACCCCCTCTTTAACCTGTGAGTGCGGCGATTATTTATTTAAAAACTGGGCTTTTATTCTGAGCCGTGGACCTGCTATATCACACCCTACCCTGGGATAGTTCCTAACTTGTGCCCAAGGCCCTGACCACCTGTGACCCTGAATCAAGTATTGCACGACTGAATGTTGTGCTATGTAATAGTCCCTATGCTAATCCTCAAACCACATTAAAACACGTGACTACTCAGACATTGACATTGTGAAAATTTAACATAACACGGTTCTTCTGTGCCAATTTACTATCTCTTTTGATGTACACACTCTGAACGTTTATAAATGTTGTCAATAGAACATCTGAAATGCAAACCTCAAAGAATGTTGTTATCAACAAGAGGATATGGAACACTGGGGGTATGTTTGAGTGCCTTAATGGAAAGTATAAGAGAAAAAAGAGCAGTACAAGCAGAGTTTATAGTATGAAAAGGAGGTGCAATGCTTCACGATCATTTTGCAACTTTTCTTGGCCCATCTGATCACTCGCCACCGGTCTTAGGGCAGCAGGTGTATTCAGAAGATTATTATGATTGGAAAACAGTACACAATGTTTCCCCTTATCAGTAGTCGAGGGGCACAAAATATGGTTGTGGTAGACAACGGCTTTCTGGCACAGACAATGGGAGGCTAGAAGTGGGGAGAGATCATGAAAGGTGAGAGATATCTGAGGAAGTGTGACAGGATGGCAGAGCTGAGCCACTCCCTCCAACAGACCGAGCAGCAGACGTCTAGTTAATCATTAAAATACACGGCATCACACAGTAGCTTCAGAGATTAACAAGCAAAACCACTAAAGACATGCAGGGGTTTGTGTGTTTATTTGTGTGTTTTTTTCACCTGCCATTACCCTTCATATTGTAAATAAAATCACGTCAACCTTTAACAGTCACAGGGCTTGGTCTCATTGCTACAATACCTGGTACCATTTCAGAAAAATTAACAAAATGTGTTCAAGTTCAATAGAAAGCTATTCACATTAATAGAGAGTGATGGAAAAGTGCATTATAAAATGTTTAATCCAGAAACAAATTACCCATTCAGGCTATTACACTGCAGGAGATTTATGTTAAATACATAAATGGTTTGGTACTGATTGCAGCAAGGGACTTGCTTCGGAAGTCGAGTTTATTGTGTTCTTTTAATTGCCTCCTAACCCAATTAAGCCCTACTCTACTATTTAGGGAACGGTTACATTAGATATTCTGTAACCTACAGCCATTCATCTTTCTTTGATGCGGCTTAGAAACTAAAAAAAAGAAACACGGGTAAGCATATTCCAGTATATTTTTGGTATAATGCTTCCTTATGCCAATTATGACATCATTAATTTCTTCTGGGGGTGAATAATTGTCACATAAAGGGTCTTCTGGTTCATCTATGAAAATAGCAGTGACGCTGCTTTGTGTATTTGGTATTTTTTCAGCAGTGTATCTTAAATTCTATTCACTTCTGTTTGTATGCACTAATGTTCATCTTCATCTAAAATCCAAGATCAAAATAAGGATTACATGCAAAGCCTGTGACTAGCATTGTCCAAAATTTACAAATAAATCAGGATCAAACATTTTGCAGTGATGTAAACTGATAGCTTGACCCTGATCCTTAAAAATGTGAGCATTTTCAATCATAACATCTCTATAAATTCTTGGGAATACTTCATTGGAAAAATCTGTTCTGAACAATTAGGAGCAGAATTTGATTACTGTGTAGTGTGATATATTCCAAGTTCCTAACACTGCAGAAGAATTCCAAAAAGGTAATGGACTCCCCTAAACACTTCTTTGAAAACTATAATTGCCACACAGAAATGCATAATTAGATGGATATTAAGTCCAGATGTTTCCTGAAATGTCTTAATATGATTTTAGCTCTGTCATTTCTTATAATATTGTGATCCTCAGATGGAACCAAGAGTCACCTCCAAACCCAAAATAAAACCAGGGAAACCCATGTAAAGGGAAAAACAGGCGTGCAATAACAGAATTTAATCAGATATGTGCGGGGGGACTGGGGTGAAGCAGAAGGAATAACAAGGAACAGAAAACATACAAAATAACAACACCCAGTGTCCCCAGGTCTTTTAGTCACAGGAGATGGCCCCCTAACCTACCCATGGTGGGGTTGGTCCACTCTCCCACCTATAAGTAAGCACAAGACACTGTCCTTTTCGCCACCATCACTGCTCTCTCTAACACACTGGTCTTTCATCCTCCCTGCCATGAGAGCCTTTGTAACCACTACAGCCTAAGCACTAAGTTGGTATTACTTATACACTTACTGTATGTAAAATATGTTTATAGGACATCTTCAGAAGGGTTAGTTTCTGACTTTAGACTCAGGTTCTGCTAAATAATGGCTAAATAACTGGGCCACAAAGTTGTTGGTTCAATTTCCATCTTACACACATGTATGTGGAAGCACGTGTGGTGGTCAGTACAGCAGATGATGATAATGAAAGTTTTGTGGTGAAGGCTACATCAGGGAACTGTTCCAAATTTGTAGCTTTTAATGACAGCGATGGTGGTGGTATCTAGAGAAGTGCAATGAAGGATTGCCACAGGACCTTTTTTACCCTGAAGATATTGTTTTGATGGCAAAATGTGAAGCAGAGCTAAAGAAGAAAATACAAACAGAGAAAGGTAGTTTAAGTGGAAGCCCTCCAGGTAAATGCAGACATGACCAAGGTGATGGGTGCTGTCAAAGGGGCAGCAGGTGTAGAAGAAGAGGCCACATGGCCATTTGGCGTGTTTGGTGTTGGGAGAAACTCAAACCAATTCACTTTTTGTTTGAAGTGGGTGTATAAAAATGTAGAGTACTTTGCAGGCAGCAAGTGTAAGCCTTGCTTGTAGAAGGTGTGAGAGAGAGTTAAGAAGGATGCCGAATGTTGATATATATAATTTAGATATCAGCAATATGTTGTTTTGGGAAAATAGAGAAGATCTACTACTTGCAGTAAGTGCCATGTTGAGTGTGGACTGAGATGCAGACACAGCAGTGAAAGCAAGGAAAAGAAGAGCATTGAAGAAATTCTGGGACATGTCCTCCATTCTGACTTCTAATGGAGTCTCTCTGGTATTAAAGGATAAAATTTATGAAATCTGGGTAAGGAATAGTATATGGGAGTGAGACATCCATCCATCCATCCATCCATTTTCCAACCCGCTGAATCCGAACACAGGGTCACGGGGGTCTGCTGGAGCCAATCCCAGCCAACACAGGGCACAAGGCAGGGAACCATAACCCATCAAAATGGAAAATAAAGCAAGGTTGGAAAGAAAAGAGATGAGAATAATCACATGGATATGCCAGAAGATAAAAAGAGCCAGCTGAGGTGGTTTGGGTATCTGATTAGGATGCCTCCTTTGGAACGTATTTTGGGAATGTCCAGTTCTCGGGGGACACCCAGGACACACTGGGCAGATTGATCTCTTGACTGGCCTGCGAATGCCACGGTATCTGTAAGGCAGATTTTTCACCTGAGCTTAAACAAATACGGCTCTTTCTGGACCGAGAATTGCAGGTGACCCAGCAGTTAGGGTTGCCAGACGTCCCTTATATACGGGACATGTCCCATATTTGATCATTTTGTCCCCTGTCCCGTACTGACCTTTCAGGGACACCCAAATGTCCCGTAATTAGTTCATTTTCAAATTTTGTAATAAAAATATATTACTTCTTACGGTACTTAGTTGTAACTTTATAAGTAACTAGCTGAAATACCCAGCGTTGCCTGGGAGGAAAATAAAGTGTTGTTTTTTTGAATTGTTTGAGAAAAATATAATTAAAAAAAAACACAACTTTAAAAATAAAAATAAATTAACTAACAATGAAGATTCACTAATGTGCTTGTCTTGCGATCTTGTATGTATGTTATCCTTCAGTTGATGCTCTGAACCGGCCAACTCTATTAAATTTCAAAAGCAGCAGGGGCGCGGTGGGCTCAAACATACAGAATGCTGGCAGTCACCTGCAGTTCGCCCTCTAGTGGTCGTTCCGAGTGTCAACTGGATGATAACAAGCATACAAGACCA
Organism: Erpetoichthys calabaricus; assembly: GCF_900747795.2. NCBI lineage: Eukaryota > Metazoa > Chordata > Cladistia > Polypteriformes > Polypteridae > Erpetoichthys > Erpetoichthys calabaricus. The sequence continues at coordinate 47,636,608 of NC_041406.2, forward strand.
CAAGATCACCCCCACCCTACCCAGAAGGGGGTTCGTTACGGCTGATTTCACCGTACAGTATTTTTAGTCGACCGATGAGGAACATGTCTACCAAGTTTCATGAAAATCTCTCGAGCCATTTGAAAGTGATGCTGGAACATACTGTACATACATACACACATTGACTTTTATATATATAAGATTAAACTTTCTTTTCTCAGATTCTCTTTATGAAAATAGCTCAAATGTAACGAGGAAACTCGCGTTTGCTGCCTGTTTGCAACTTGTTCAGTTGCTATGGTTGGCTGAGGACAGCGACACTTGTTACCGTTTTGCTCTCCAGCCACGCTGCTGTGCAGTTCTGTATCAGCATTGCAACATACAGCGAATGCCAACAAAGTGTGTTGTTACTACTTGCCACGGCTCACTTTTTTTCTAACTGCCTGTATTAAATAATAATAATATTTCTCTGTTGTCTGTATTAAATACATATTTTCAAATGATTTCACTTTCACAGAATTTTTTTTAGCTTGTATCAAATATTTTTCAAATGATTTTACTTTTGTTTTCCTCATAACCCATTAAAATCCTTGCTTTATGTTTTTAACTTACTGTATGTCTCTACTTTTATATAATATATTGGTCTGGGTGTGTAGGGGGCATGCATACATTTATATATATAGTAATATAGAGAGAGATTTTAAGAGTGTCCTGTGTTTCTAATTTTCTAATCTGGCAACCCTACCAGCAGGTGCTGAGAAACTGTGATTATTTTTTTACACATGTAGTCTAAGAGCAAGACTTGCAAGGTGGTAGCATAGAGCCACTAGCTGGCAAAACTAGGTCAATGTCAAGGAGAGTACGCTACAGTTCAACCACTCAGGGCAGCACATGGTTTCTGGGTTAAAACAGAGAGTTCATGTTGATTCTTTTAAAGAACAGACAGCTGACAAGCATCATGGAGACCTGATGGAAGTTGATGGCTTAGAGGTACTGGGATACTAGAATTCACTTGAAGATGTTTGAGTCTGATGGCTCTTAGTGAAAGTCAGGCAACTTCAGACTCTATAATTTATTCTGATGTTTGTCCAAGGGTATAATGGTGCCAAAGTCCAAAATCAGTCTGTAGTTAGGAAAAGAATGTGGGATGGAAGCTCATGGGCAAAAGAAAGAGTGCAGGGACATTAGAGACAAAGAAAGTGAGACGGGGAGATGTGATAAAGAGTGCTTGATGGTACTGGAGAAGTAAACAAGTAGGTGAGTTACTCCACTGGGTAGACAGTGGTTCACGATCAATATAGGTAGGCAACAGATCAGCAGCAGGGTTTTTCGGTTTTGTTTGCTTCATAATTTCTCTTTTGTGTAATTGTTTCATCTGTGCTTTAACAATATATGTACCTGTCACGTGATTACTCGCAAACAACTGGCTGAGAACCTTAACCTTGGTGTTGTCAAGGACCTAATACATATCGGAAATGCAAAAAATGTAATTTGGCAGAATCTCAGAAACTGACTGCTGCTCATGGGTTTAATATGTACAGTGGTCAGGAAACAAAGTGACGTGGCAAGAAGAAAAAGTGCAGCAGCAACATCTGTTGAGCATCAAGCAGATTATGTTACAAATAACATCATAACAGGAAGAAGCAGCACAACATCATGAGCTGAAAGTCAATTGTGAGATACAGAATGCAAGAACGACGCAGGAACGACAAACACAGAGAAATGCATGTGATTGTTAAATGTTTCAATTGTGGGATTCAGAATGAGAGGACAACAATATCGCATTATATTACGTGTTCAGAATCCAGAAGGAAGTGTGAGTTCTTACATGTGTGTAAACAGGAGGAAAGGCTTCTTACTTAAAACAACAGGCTTAAACTTGGCTTTTACATACATAAAATGCACTGCGACAATCAAGAACGGGCGGCACGGTGGCGCAGTGGGTAGCGCTGCTGCCTCGCAGTTGGGTGATCTGGGGACCTGGGTTCACTTCCCGGGTCCTCCCTGCGTGGAGTTTGCATGTTCTCCCCGTGTCTGTGTGGGTTTCCTCCGGGCACTCCAGTTTCCTCCCACAGTCCAAAGACATGCAGGTTAGGTGGATTGGCGATTCTAAATTGGCCTTAGTGTGTGCTTGGTGTGTGGGTGTGTTTGTGTGTGTCCTGCGGTGGGTTGGCACCCTGCCCAGGCTTGTTTCCTGCCTTGTGCCCTGTGTTGGCTGGGATTGGCTCCAGCAGACCCCCGTGACCCTGTGTTCGGATTCAGCGGGTTGGAAGATGGATGGATGGATGGACAATCAAGAACATTGTCAAATGGTGGAAACTTCCAACCACATGAAGGCATTGCTTTTGCATTCTTACATTGATATTTCTTTGAAGACCACTGCTTAGCAAAGTCAGCTCACCAGTATGATTACTGTGAATCTTTTTTTAATGGTGAAAACAAAAGATTGTGCTGCCAACATGGAAAAGTTCAGCTCACTCTATATGAGCCACCTTTATTTTAGGATCATAGGTCTGCTTATTTCTTCACTTTCTAAATAAACACACACCTTTTTATACATTGAGCTCAAGGCTGGCTTTCCAGATATAATTTATTTTATACAGTATTTAATGGGGTGTCATGGTGGCGCAGTGGTAGCACTGCTGCCTCGCAGTTAGGAGACCCAGGTTCGCCTCCCAGGTCCTCCCTGCGTGGAGTTTGCATGTTCTCCCTGTGTCTGCATGGGTTTCCTCCGGGTGCTCCGGTATCCTCCCTCAATCCAAAGACATGCAGGTTAGGTGCATTGGCAATCCGAAATTATCCCTGGTGTGTGCTTGATGTGTGTGTGTGCCCTGCGGTGGGCTGGCTCCCTGTCCGGGGTTTGTTACTGTGTTGCGTGGGTTGGAAAATGACTGACTGACAGTATTTAATCGTGAACACACACACACACAAGGGCTAATCACATTTCACATTGTTGTTTGCATTCATACCTTCACTTGGCTGACACTTCAGTTACAGTCTACTGCCAGCTGGCACAATAGTTAGTCATCCCAGCATCCTGATTTTGAATCCTTTGCTTGATTGTTATTTGAATTAAGTTTGCACCTTCTCTCCATGTCTGAGTAGGTTTTTCTCTTATAGCTGGAAGACGTTCATGTTAGGTTAATTTGTGGGTTCTAAATTGGCCCTCTGTGAGTTACTGCATAAGTTAGCCCTGTGATTGACTGGCGCCTTGTCCAGGGATGGTTCCTGCCTTGCAATAAATATCATCAGGATAGAACTCAGCAACATTAGGACCCTGAAATACATTAATGTACTGTACTTACTTATCACTCAGTGGCACTGCCCTCTTTCGACTCCATTGGCCTGGGGTTTGATTCCCCACATGAAGACTATGTGTAGACCTTGCAAGTTCTGCTTCAGTCCATGTAGATTTCCAGACACTACGTTTTTTGTTCACATCGCAATGACGTGTTTTAGACAACTCTGAATCAATGTACAATGAGTGTGGGTGGGTGTGTGCAAGAATTAACCCATTGATTTACTGGGATTCAGTCGGGTTTGCTTGCTACAAAGCTAGCACCTACTGTTGCTGGTATAGATTTTGGCACCTCTCAACCCTGAAGTAATAAAACACAAACACAGAAAATAAACAAGTGGGTGGACTGAGGAAATGACAAAATAGAGTAAATGTGTTCCAGTGTTTTAGAGTCAATTATAATGCAACATGGGACTTTTGAATTCTAACCAAAGATAAGCACACTCCACATGTGGGTTAGAACAAAAGAAAGGCAGCCAGTTAAAGGAGGAGTTTGACTGGCTTCTAATTAAAAAGCCTGGGGTAAGACTCATCAACCTCAGGGGTTTATGAGGACCGAGTTTAGGGGTCCCTGTCTTAGCGTGTCAGGAAAATATTTGGATTTGTTTTTGTAAAAAAGTAAAGCTCAGATATACAATTGCAATTAAGATAAAGCCTAAGGGAGCTGCTAGTAAAAGGTCAGCCGATCAGTCTGGGTCTTTCCAGTGTTTTTGTCTGTCGTCTCTAAGCCTGGAGCACTCACTCTGGTTTTATTAATTTCAGTCTCAGCTTTTTGCTCTTTGAATTCTTTTTGAAGCTCAGATAAGAATGTCCTTAAAATGTTGTAAACAACTAACACAAAATGGAGCTGTGCATCGTGTAGCTTAACTGAGAGTATGTCAAATGGCACAGGCAGCAAAAATGATAATAATGGAATTGCTTTACTTTAGTAGTTAAGTTACTTTGCTCCTTTTTATGATCTTTTTATATCTTGGCCATTTCTTCAAAAGCAGTTTCTTCATGGGAGTTGAAATCCGCTTGCTAGCCCCACTTTGGCAGGATCCCATTAGGGAATGTCCTGATTTATTTAGCTTTAAAGTGTTTTTATTCAGACTGCTGTGAGTTTTGTTATTTTGTGCCATACTCCTGTCTGATTTGCTGGTTCAATTTTTGGAAATGTTACTGTTGTTATTTTTGTCATTTTGATTAAGGTTTTCTTAAGAGACGCCACCAATCCACATATTGTTTTCATGTGCACTGAAATATTGTAGACTGCCAGCCTGTTATTTATGGAACAGCATTTACATGTATATTATGTTTTATTGTAAATTTTGAATTATGATTTTTGTGTATATTCTGTTATGTTTGTAATTCTTTTCTATGACTTTAAATGTGCTGCCATTTTCTGCACTTTTGTGGTGGGAGCCTCAGAAGGCAGGGCCACCCTAACATCACTGCTGCTGGTCCTCCTTCTAGCTTTATATTCAGTCAGGAAAGGGGGATTCAGCAGTGAAACATTCCTTTTGTATTTGGAGTCATAAGTAAGTGTTGTTATTTCTTGACTGGATGCTCCGGTTTCCTCCCACAGTCCAAAGACATGCAGGTTAGGTGCATTGGCAATCCTAAATTGTCCTTAGTGTGTGCATGGTGTGTGGATGTGTGCCCTGCGGTGGGCTGGCACCCTGCCCTGGGTTTGTTCCTGTCTTGCGCCCTCTGCTGGCTGAGATTGGCTCCAGCAGACCCCCGTGACCCTGTGTTAGGATATAGTGGGTTGGAGACTGAGTGACTGACTGACTGACTGACTGTTATTTCTTGATATTTCTGATTTTTTTGTGTTTTTGGTTACTGGGATTTGTTCACCTCAGGTTTCCTTTTAGACAGCCCCTCTATGCCTTTTTGAATATTTTTTGTTATATTGTCTATTTTATTAATAATTATTCTTCATTTATAAGGATACTTTGTTTGACTTGTATTTCCAAGCCAAAGATTGATTATTCTCTCCATTGTGAGTCATTTGTGAGGTATATTTTGGGATTTTCTTTGCATTTTGTACATTTAAAGCCAGTTTCTCATTCTTGGGGCTTGCTCCAGTTGAAGCCAGCAGGTAGCAGTTGAGACTTAGCTGGTTTGAAATACCGTATATACTCACATATAAGTCCCGAAAAATCGATCATAAAATCAGACCCCGACTTAAACATACACCCATTCAAAAATGCGACACTTAAATTTTAATTTTTTTACATCTTCTTGCCTCTTCCAATCTCGTATCAGTTTCTCAGACACATTGAATTTTGTTACAGCAGTGCAGTTACCAATTTCTTTCTTCAGTGACGTTTAATTTAAAACCTGCTTCATATTTTTTTCTGATTGTACGCTCCATTGTAGATAAGGGATGCTCTTACGATAAACGTGTATAAGGGTGTGAGATACAAAAAACACAAAACAGTGCAAACATCTCTTTGGAATAGTTTGGGTATTACTGTGTGGTGACATGGGCACAATACATAGAAAAAAAGGCTGTGTGCTCCGTGGTTACTCTCTCAGGTGGGTGTTAGCATGTCATAATTTCTTGCAACAATACCGTGAGTTTTCCGCATTCAACTTATACGACGACATTATAAAAAAGCAGAAATTACACAGTAAAAACAACTCCCGACTTTTCTGAGGGAGAACTTATCCGCGAGTATATACGATAAGCAGGGCCGTTCTTAGGACGTTGGGGGCCCTGGGCATAATTAGACTGTGGGGGCCCTAATGCATGTAGTATTAGCTACAGTTCAGCCAGATTTGACCTGTTTCCACTGGGCACTGCGTGGAGGTATGTAGCTAAGCCCAGCGTGTGCAAAATGTGCAGTGCAGTGGTGCATATTTTTATACATTTTAGAGCATTTTATTTATTTTTTTGTCACAATTAAAAAGTGTGTTTTTTATACCGTTTTCCATTTTTTTCTACCAAATTAAAACTTGGACTGAGGAACATTCCAGAATAAAGCTCAGGAAACAATCGTTCCAGTCAACACAGAGAACATCATTTTTAATGATTGTCTCGTCATTTTCACTTTCAGCAACTGCTGACTGAATATCATCATCTGGCTGCTCATTTTCTTGTGGAATGTGACGTGAATGTTGCTCGTTGCTTACTGCTGGTCGGTTTTGAAAGGAATCAGTAGGAGAATGCTCCTTTTCGGTCACAACAAATTTCAGCAAAACTCCTTTTTGTGTCTCAGTAAAGGCTACATCGTCTGCCTTTTTCTTTCGTTTAGCAGCACCGGATGGATAACTGCATTTCATATTAATATGGTACATACGAAACTGCTAACGTGAATAAGACGCAGTTACGAGCGGAGTACGATAAGGCCAATGCCAAGACGAAAAAGGGAAGAAAGCGTTATACGCGACAGAGAAACACGGGAAGAAGTCCGCGCTCACGCTTACATTGCAACCGTGGTCTGGAACGGAATGGTCTCCTCCGACGAGAGCACTCTATTTATTGACTTTTTTGGGGGCGTGTCATAACAGGCCCTGGCCATAGCGAACGCCCCAAGCCCCAGTTCCCTGTTGCAGCATCCCTGCCCCGGAAAAAGGCAGTAAGCTTAGCATTAAACTTCGTAGTACAGATACGTATCTTGTGTCAATCTTAAAAAAAAAAAAACCTCGAATGTTGGGGCCCCTTTTGTCTTGGGGCCCCAGGCGACTGCCCTGCTCGCCCATACCTAAGAACAGTCCTGCGGTAAGCCTCTCCTGGGCTGGCCATGAAAGTTCCTGGCTTGCTTTATGGTCATTTTGAAGGACTCAGATCCCTTTTTGCCATGTTTATGTCTCCAACACACAACAAAGCCATTTGGATTGATGCAATAAAAGATGGTGACATAAACAAACTTATGTCTGAAGGTTGGCTCATCAAAGTGAAGACCTGTGATCACTAGAACTAAAGACACTGAAGAAGAAAACAAAGAAATCATCAGTGTAGTTTGGCAGTGACTTTGATTTGACTTCTAAGAATTTTGAATGGTGAAAAGACTGGTATGACTAAAGTGTATCTGACTGCCTCATAAAGCATTGCAACAATGTTAACTCTTTCTCTCTGCCGGTCACTTCATGCCAGAGTCCATTTCAGATAAACGTATTTACCCTGACTTGCGGTTTACAAGGTGCTGCTAATGGGGATCTCTGTTTGTTTAACTTTCATTAAGCTGTTTCTTAATATGTTATGTATCATTAAGAATTATGTTATATTTAAACTTTTTCAGAGTGTGTTTTGAAAATGTACAAACCACCCCAGGATTAAGTCTAAAGAGTTCAATCCACAATGACCATAAATGACCTAAGGAAAATTTGTATCCATCTTTGAACTTCCTTAAGGAAGGTTACAGTGGCATGTGGCACAAGGATGGGGTGCCAGGCCATTACTATGTATCTTTGAGGTGTAAAAGGACAATCATAGTAACCAGAAAAAACCTTCTTAGATATGGGAGGATTTGCAGATGAGACGCACACAGTAACTGTTCTGCTCAGAGCTTTCAGGAAAGTATGCATTGCTTCCAAATACCTCATGCCCTAACCAAAGAAATGAAGTAAGTGTCACTTCAGCAATGAGCAGTGGTGAAATCATCGTGGTTTTGCCTGCGTATGTATAGCTGTTGCTACAACTTTACAGATGGGCTTAGAAAACGTACATGTTAGAATGCAATCAGGAGACACAAAAGTTAATTTATCATATACAGTGGAACCTCGGTTTGCGAGTAACTTGGTTTATGAGTGTTTTGCAAGACAAGCTAAAATTTTTAATAAATTTTGACTTGATAAACGAGCAAGGTCTTGCAATACGAGTAGTATGTATACACTTTGTCTGCTGAGCATCATGTGATCACAACTGAGCTGATGGTTCTTCTCTCTCTCGCTGCGGGATTGTGGGCAATCATCTCCTATTCTCCGTCTGATTCGGCGTGCCTCACTCATATAGTCAACATCCGTACAAGCGTATACTGTTTACTACAGCATTGTGACTCTGTGTGTGTGTGTGTGTGCTGTGACGTGTGAGTCCCCGTCTTGCACCCCAAAACACGAAGCTGAGTCTCAGTACTTTAGCAACACCAGCTTTATTCAGCTTGAAACAGCAACAGCACGGTTATTTATTGTAGCAGGATCTGCCACTCTCCTATACACAGACACAGTAGTCAGGCAGGATCGTCGCCAAGTAGTACTGTGCCCTCCGCATTTGTAATGTTCCTTGTTCCTTGTATCACCCATCGACAGCAGACGCTTATAGCATGTCCGCGATCTTTTCGGATTCGCTTTTACAGCGAACTGCGAGACTGCGATTGCTTTGGGACGCTCTTACTTGTGTCGTCCCATTGGGTGGAATACCACAAGTGTTTAGAAACTCACTCACACCAGCCATGATTCCTTTCAAAGATAAAGTGCAGGCTAATTTGTTTTATGTATTTTTACTTTATATTTTGTATTAATCATTTTTATATGAATAGTTTTGTGTTGTGGAACGAATCATCTGAGTTTCCATTATTTCTTATGGGGAAATTCAATTTGATATACGAGTGCTTTGGACTGCGAGCACGTTTCCGGAACGAATTATGCTCGCAAACCGAGGTTCCACTGTATATTACAATCATTAAAGGGTTGAAATCTTAGAGCTTGAAAGGGAACATTCTAAATGTGTGTTCATATCTTCTTTTATTTTTTTACTGCTTCATAGTGAGACCTCAGAAAGGTTTTAAGAATCTCCAGTGAAGCAAATTTAGCATACTTGAGAAACTGTGTTTACGTTTTTTTTATCTATAATGTAATATATACAGTGTGGTCGTTGTTGCAGTAACTCTTAAAATCTAGGGGTGATGTAGGTCCATCTATTAGTAGCTTACCTCTGCATAGTAGGACCTTAACATTGGCTTAGTTTGTGTTACATAGCAGCAGATGACTAATGGAATCATTATAGCAAGTATATACTATTGTGATTTTTTCAGTAAGTAGTCTTGGACAAAGAGGTTTCTGTTTAATAAAGAGAGAGGGTGGGGGGTTAGGAGTCCACACTGATACAGCACGTTGCTGCACCCACCACATGACAAACCACCTCAGGATCCCAGATTAGCACTCAAGTGCAGCCATGTGACGGGTGACACCTCAGCACCACACAAGTTCAGATGGAATGGAACAGTGTGAGGTTTTTCATGGTGGCTGGAGTGCCAATTCTGCCACCAACCCCCAGGTTTTCATTTCAGGTTGGAGAGCCTACCTGCAGGGATGGATGCAGATTATCGTCATACCCAGGACGGAGCAATTGCTGGTTAAGGGCCTTGCTCAAGGGCCCTATGGAGTAGAGTCACTTTGGCATTTATGGGATTTGAACTGGCAACTTTCCGATTACCAGTGCAAATCCCTAGCCTCAGAGACACAACTCTGCCAATAATAATAAAGAATAAATTAATAAAGAATAATAGTAATATGCCAGCTTCTGTTAAATATAACATTTTCTTTGATTAAACTATTATTTTAATTTTTCTCAGCAGATGTTCAAATGTTCACTCTTTTCAATATCCCTGTAACCAAGCAAAAGGCAATCAAATACTACACGGACAAAGTGCCCCTGAAAATCAACCAAAAAGGACAGAGCTTCAGCAGTATGGAGGCAAACTGGTTGGATCACCTGACCCAGCACTTCACTAACGGGGCCTTATTGGTTGATGGATACTTCAGTTTGGGAGCAGATAACGGTGAGTATTGCTTTCTAGAAAGTAACACTGCCAGAAAATGTTTTTTCTTTTGTTTTGACAATTTATAAATGGTCCCTAAAATTAACCAGTGACCCATCCAGGGTTACTTTCTGCCTTGCACAAGATGCTGTCAGAATAGGCTTTGGGTCCTCTTAACCTGAAGTTGAAAGATAATGTTACATTTTTGTTATTGGTTTTTAATGCCCTGATTATTGAATTCCTTCAACGTAGCATCCTTGAGCAAGTAAGGATGCTTACTGAATGTATATGAAGGGGAGTTTACCTGAACCACAAGTCCCAGTACTACACATGTCCAACATTCAGTCCATCATCCACAGAAACAAACAAAGTGTGCCTCCCCCTGCTAGTCCATTTTTTTATTAAGAGCTATCATCTTTTTATTCTTCTTCTTGTTCTTCTTCTCAAACTTTGGCTTCAAAAGTAATGATAAGACAAGCTGTGTTCTTAATATTTTTCTGATGTTGCTGCCTGCATTGTCTGTAGAAATCTACAATGTCATTTATGTATCTTCTTTTCAAATAGGTGGATGCAATTTTTCATTATGCTTGTTGCAATGTATCCCTGACACAAAACTTTATTTTATGACTCCCCTAGAATACAAGTGTCTTAACTTTTTCTTTTATCAGATCTTATTTGACAGTTATTTTGTTCATCAGCTTCATTTTTTTTTATTCTATCGTGAGTAGCCTACCTGATGAGTTGGTTCCTCATCTTTGCAAGTGTCAGCTCTTACAATAGTATGAAGGAGCATTGCTGCTCAGTTTACAATATTACAGAGCAACAGAAAAAGATCATTGCACCTTTGTCAGCTGACTAAAGAAAGCTGGCATTAAGATGCGCTATCTGACCTTAAGACCTCTTCTCAAATAAACCCCAAAATAAATGACACAATGTATAGCTGGTAACCTGAGGGCACTTCCACCAGCTAAACACCTGTTGGAAGCTGGGGAGACTCACCACACCACAATAAGTTTAGTGGGATGGTAGTTCTAGAACTTCAGCTCTGTGGCTAAGTGAACCTGATGGTAAAACAGAAGAAAGAGAGGGTTTTAAAGACTGCAACTTGTTGAAAATGGGGTAAATAATTTAAACCTAAACAGTGGTCATTAAGGCCACAAAGTAAAAAATTGTATAAAATAATGAGTAGAATAATATGGCGAATGGTTTTAATGTGAAGGCACAGTGGTGCAGTAGCAGTGCTGCTGCCTCACAACAGAGAGATCAGTGTTTGCATCTCGGCTGCTCTTTGTGTGGAGTTTGCATGTTCTCCCCGTGTCCGTGTGGGTTTCCTCCGGATACTCCAGTTTCCTCCCACAGTCCAAAGACATGCAGGATACGTGAATTGACAATGCAAAATTGGCCCCTGGTGTGTGTGTGTGTGTGTATTCACACCGTCTTGTTCCCGATGATTGCTGGGATAGACTACAACCACCCCATGACTCGACCCTGGATTGGCTGGTTAAGAAAATAGATGGATGGATTTAGTTACTTTCTCTTTGATATTGGAGCAGAAATTAATTTATACTATTAAATTTACAAAATATATATAGTGTATATATATATATATATATATATATATATATATAATCAGATTGCAGCAACTCAATGCATATAGGCATGTCGACATCATCAACACAACCTGCTGAAGTTCAAACCAAGCATCAGAATGTGGAAGAAAAGTGATTTAAGTGTCCTTGAACATGGCATGATTGTTGGTGCCAGACTAGCTGGTCTGAGTATTTCAGAAACTGCTGATCTACTGAGATTTTTACACACAGCCATATCTAAGGTTTACAGAAAATGGTCCAAAAAAGGTAAATATCCAGCAAGCCACAATTCTTGCCTTGTTGATGCCAGAAGTCATATAAGAATGGCCAGACTGGTTCAGACTGATAGGAAGGCAACAGTAACTCAAATGACCACTCGTCACAACCAAGGTATACAGAAGAGCATCTCTGAATGCACAACATGTTGAACCTTGAAGCAGATGGGCAACAGCAGCAGGAGACCACACCGGGTGCCGCTTCTATCATCTAAGAACAGGCAACTAAGGCTACAATTCACACAGGCTCACCCAAATTGGACAACAGAGGATTGGAAAAACATTGCCTGGTGTGATGAGTCTCATTTTCTGCTGCAACATTCAGATAATAGGGTCAGATGACATCAACAACATAAAAGCATGATTCCATGTATCAATGGTTCAGGCTGGTAGTGGTGGTATAATGGTGTTGGGGATATTTTCTAGGCACGCTTTAGGCCTCTTAGTATCAATTGATCATCGTTTAAATGCCACAGCTTACCTGAATATTGTTGCTGAACTTGTCCAGCTCTTTGTGACCGCAGTGAGCCCATCTTCTGATGGCTACTTCCAGCAGGTTAACATGCCATGTCACAAAGCTCAGATTATCTTACACTGGTTTCTTGAACATGACAATGAGTTCACTGTCCTTAAATGGCCTCCACAGTCACCAGATCTCAATCCAATAGAACACCTTTGGGATGTGGTGGAATGGGAGAGTCGCATCAAGGATGTGCACCCGTCAAATCTACAGCAACTGTGTGATGCTACCATGTCAATTTGGATCACACACACACACACACACTTGCCCTGTGATTTTATACAGGATTCTAAAGTCCTTTTTTATCTACAGTATTTGTTGAAGTAAACACAAGTTATCCTTTACTTCATGTCATAATAAGAATGGCAGTTAGAATTAATTGTTTAAGAATTAATTGCTCTGTTTCCCTTATGGTTTACATATTTAAAATCAATTAAGCATCATTCCAATATATTTAATCAATAGAAACATTAGGTAAGCAGATTTAGTTGTATGTGAAATTAAGTTATGTACTTTAAAACATTCTCGTTTGTCATGTAGCCAGAGAGTGGCAACTTGTTCCATGTTGATTAGAATTAAAAGTAAGAATTTCACTGTACCCTGCACACGTGACAATGCTACTACTGCAATTACAAGTACAAACAATTAGATGAGATTAAGTAAGTCAGTACGTCTTCAAGGAGGACACAGTGGTCCAGTGGTGTGCACTACAGGCTTACAGTTCCAGAGGCCATCCTGTCACCATCTTTTTTTTCTAAACCCGTACACAGGTTTTCTTCCATGTCCTAAAGACATGAAGGTTAGGCTGATTAATGCTTATAAATTGTTTCAGTTTCAATGACCATGGATCTATCTATCTATCTATCTATCTATCTATCTATCTATCTATCTATCTATCTATCTATCTATCTATCTATCTATCTATCTATCTATCTATCTATCTATCTATCTATCTATCTTAATAATGCATGATGTACTAGCACCCCATCCAAAATTGACACCTATCTTGCCCCTTGATTTTGCCCACATAAGTGCTGTACCATCAGAAGTTTGCATTGACAAGAGCAGTGAATACATGCATTAATTAATAAGTTTTATTAAAACTGTTTTTTTTTAATATTATAATTAGCTAGCTGCTTTCATAAAATGGATCAATGTATCATCTTAAAGAATTGAGACTTTAAATTAATTATGTGATATTTAAAGGGGAATTTTAAATTGATATGCATGAAGGCGAACTAACACCTTGAAGAATCGCTTCCGCAATGTTTTGTCTTTTAGCTTTGCTTAGCCAGCCAGTGTGATTTAAAGGTTAAGGAGCTGATTTTGGGGCCGACATGTTACAAGATCAACTTTCATTATAAAGCTCCAGACAAAATCTTTTATTGCCCTTTGTCTTTGTATGTTTAGGTTGGCAGTTTAGTCACTAAAATGAATAAGCTCTCCTATCTTAGTTTCATGTGAAAGGGAGAGTTCATGTGATTTATTTGTTTAAATTTTTGATTGTCAGATTACAGTATACAGTTTAGTGTTGGAAGTGTATAATAAGATATTCTATGGAATCTTTTTGTTGTGAAAAAGAAGAAATCTGTTTTAATTAAATGAAGTGCCATGGAATCAAAAATACTCACCACATGGTTCCCAGCTGTAAAGGCATCAGAATGATGATGAAGTGCGGTATCTGGACAGACACTCATCAGACTTCACTGATTGCCTCTGCAGATAAGGAGAAGAGAAGATTGGTTTTGATATGAGATTTTGACAGGTTATGGGATGAGCTGCAGAAAAGTATATAACGGTAAATGTTGTCTGCTGCCATGGAAATGACTCAGAGAGGGGGCAAGATTGACATTTAAGTTGCAAAGTAATGTGCTATAGTATGGTTTAGAAAGGAGTGTGCTTCTCAGCTGTACTCTTCTAAAACAAATTAAGATTAAATAACTGTGATCAGCTGTTTTGCAATGTAAAAATGTTTACAGAAGGTCATTTACCTGTAAGGTTCTTTTTATATTGGTGGACAAGTTAACAGTAGAAATGCCTAAATTATTAGCTTTAATTTACATATATACCCCACAGCATTTATCTACCCTCTGGGTTACAGATCAAACACAAAGCAAGAATACCTTAAGAGCCTATTGCTGCCCCTGGTCAATACCCCAGAAAAGGCTACACATCAGAAAGGCAAAGAGATGCTTCAAGAGCTGCATCTAGCTGCTGGAACTTAGCAAATACCTTTAAAAAGGAGTGCACACATCTAAACATTGGCAATATGCTGGAGCCTGGTTACCTCAGCTTCAGTACCGTGGTATGGGCCAGAGGCTGGCTACTTCATCGTTACCCCTGAAAGGGCTACACACTTACTCTAACAGAGGCTAGGAGGTTCTCCTGCCTTGTTACTTTTATTTGTTTTTCTGGTCGCTACCTCTGAAAGAGCTACACAAATAACAACTCACTTGAACAAGCACACTGAGGCAGAAGATATCAATACATAAGACAAGTTTCAATATTCAAACTGTAATTTATTCATTACTTATGTTTATTTGCAGAAAAAAACAGCCATCAGAAACTTCACTTCACTATATTTGGGAGAGAGATGTCCATGTAATTTAATGAGTCCATACTTTGTAATTCAGCTAAGGCATTCTTTAAAAGTATGCATGTTTATGGCACATCTAGGTTCTTTGTTTTAGGTAGTCCCACATTTTTGTCCTTGGACAGCATGATGGTTCAGAGAGACTTCAGGGCTGACTACACTCCCACTATCTCATTCAAGAATGCTACATTCTCGTAGTAAGAGCTGTATGTCATCCCTCCATTTTAAAAGCCATACGTTGTCTGCCTCTCTCAAAAGCTGTGCTTTCTTTCATACCATAGCTTGACGGCTATTTTTAGTAGGTTACATCAGTCTCTCCTGGGTTCGCTTCTCGGGTCCTCCCTGCGTGGAGTTCGCATGTTCTCTCCGTGTTTGCGTGGGTTTCCCCCGGGATCTCCGGTTTCCTCCCACAGTCCAAAGACATGCAGCTTAGGTGCATTGGTGATCCTAAATTGTCCCTAGTGTGTGCTTGGTGAGTGGCTGTGTGCCCTGTGGTGGGCTGGCACCCTGCCCGGGATTTGTTTTTGCCTTGCGCCCTGTGCTGGCTGGGATTGGCTCCAGTAAACCCCCGTGACCCTGTAGTTAGGATATAGCAGGTTGGATAATGGATGGATGGATGTATAGCTGGTAACCTCAGGGCACTTCCACCAGCTAAACACCTGTTGGAAGCTGGGGAGACTGACCACACCACAACTTGGATAAGTTTAGTGGGATGGTAGTTCTAGAACTTTGGCTCTGTGGCTAAGTAACCCTGATGGTAAAACAGAAGAAAGAGAGGGTTTTAAAGACTGCAACTTGTTGAAAACGGGGGTAAATAATTTAAACCTAAACAGTGCTGGCTGAGATTGACTCCAGCAGACCCCCGTGACCCTGTAGTTAGGATATAGCGGGTTGGATAATGGCTGACTGACATCAGTCTCTAATCTGTTAAAACACATTATTATTTCCTTCATTTGGTTTAGCTGATTGTTCAAAAGAAGAAAAGATCCAGTCGACCCCTTTTCTAAAGTGTTGGCCTGCAATGTCTCCTGAAATGTTTACCTCTAAGCCACACCAAATTCTCTGCAGCTTGCCCCTTTCCCCTGACAGCATGATGTCATTTCCTGCCTGTCAGCTTTTCTCTAAACCTTTTTGTTTAACTCTTGTTTAAATCACAAGTAATAGTGTTCCCTTTTGAGTTCCTTAATATAGTTATAGCCTTAGTCATGCAGTTTATTCACTTAAAAGTTACTTCTTCCTAAAACAAAATACTCAAATTAAATATTTTTTCAATAGCACAGATAACAGGATTTCTAAAGTTATCAGTAGAACTTAAGCCCAAAGCCAAATACACATTCTGACTGATGCCTGTACCATATGCTTTTCTGCCTTATCATACAAGATAACATAACAGAATGTCAGAATCTAAAATAGCACTAGTAAATGCCTCAAGACACACCGGCTGTAGGTATAGCTCATTTGAACACTAACAAATGCCACTCGGTCACTTTTACAGGATTTACAATGCAGAAAGCACAGTGTAGGTGTTGTTTACAAATCTCCCCTCATTTTACATATCCATGCTCCTTCCCACCACATATGTGTCTCAAATTGTATCCAAGTATAAAAGTACGAAATGATTTTGCATTTTGCTGCAATACTCTCTTCTGTGCTTACCATTCCGCACTTCCACACAGAAGCAGGAATAGCATTATGATGTATCCAGTAGAGGATCTCAGTGTGAAAATTCAGATTCAGATTTTATTAAATTTTTTTTTTACTTCAAAATAATGTTGGATTTTGGTGGTGGTTATCAATAAGAATCATATAGTATAATAGCAGAAATACTTGTTGTGCACATAAATTTTACAAGATACACTTTCACAGCTGACATTTCGGAAGTTCTTATATTGTTTTGCATTTAGTGTCATTGTGAATTGTTTATGCAAAACTTGTGATCATATTTAAAATGTGGTGCAGAATGTCTAATATTAGAGAAAATGTATAAATAAATTAGAATTCAGTTACAGTATTTGGGGTGAACCAGCAATGGACTGGTGTCTCATCTATGGATAGAATGCATTGAATATAATAATGTGAGCAACACAAAGGTAGATAGCCTCAGAGTCCCAGGTTTGAATTTTAATCTATTCCCTCTTA
Source organism: Erpetoichthys calabaricus (assembly GCF_900747795.2). Classification (NCBI taxonomy): domain Eukaryota; kingdom Metazoa; phylum Chordata; class Cladistia; order Polypteriformes; family Polypteridae; genus Erpetoichthys; species Erpetoichthys calabaricus. The sequence continues at coordinate 47,653,687 of NC_041406.2, forward strand.
GTGCAGGCTTTTCCAGGGATCTTCAGTTTTCCTCCCACATTCCAGAGATGTACAGATAGGGTCAATTGGTAAGTCTAAATGGGGTGAGTGTGAACTTTGATCGTCTGACACTCTCTTGGAGCTGCCGCTCCCTTAGAACCAGTTCTGCCAAGTTCATCTCTGGTCCCTATGACTCTGAATTGGATTAAGCAGCTTAAAAATGAATTGATTGATGGATGAAGAACTTTAATGTTTATAACAAGGCCTCTTATGATGGCTGGCTTCTCAAGACTTTCAGTCACTCAATTTGTATATTTCACAATGCCTTAACAATGCAATAAACTACTGGAATAGCATAGGTGTGAAAAAAGGAATTAAAAAAGCAGTGACCAACTGGATAACCTACCCCTTGTTTTGTAAAAATAAGAAATGAGTGCAGCTTTCAGTGTTTCTTTCCTTAATATCACATAGACTTAATGTTTTAGTTCACCCCACCGATTTTTAAACTTGCTTAATGAACACAAGGCAGGAATCACCTCTAGAGTGGATGTCAGTCCATTGCAGGATACACTCACACTTATGATGAGACCATTTAGATTCACCATCTGGAATGTCAGAGCAAAGTGAAGAGCCCAAGGAAAACATACTAAGACATGGGTATGATATGTTGTCATGGGGTGTTCAGCTAATAAGAGGGCTCCAAAGAATAGAAAAAAGTACCGCAAGAAATTTTCAGCAGACAGCAACATTCACACAGGCAGGGAAAGAACGACTAGACATTTAAGGGTGGGAAGCAGAAGCCATTAGGGAATGACAAGGCCTTTTGTGTGTGGTGCCCTGGAAAAACAATGGAGAGGACCACAAGTGTGCACAAAGATCGACTGGGAGCTGGTGTAAACTTGAAATATTCCCCTAGGTAGTTGAAGGAAAGTGGCTTGACAGGTTTTCAAATAAATTAGAGCCTCTTCTTAGAGACAAAGAGTGACCAAGGATGGCTGACAAGACTTTATATGACTTCCAGGCCTGAAAAGGCTTCTTGCTTGGAAAGGAAGAGACCTCGGAGGGGACACTCACTACATGAAGTCTTTGCAGTATGGAACTTATTTGATCGTGTTGTCCCTGTAAAGGAATAAAACTCAACCATTTAAGTCCTTCTCAATTCTCAAGGCTCAGTGGTGTAGGGAAACCTGGAGGTGCAAGAGGGAGTTCAAGCCGGGTGCTCCTTCATTCTAAGAAGTGTCACCAATATCTCTAAAGTGATTCTAGAAGGTGATTTAAACCCAGTTTGAACCAAAAAAACATGACACAGTCTAGAATAAGAATAAGGGCCAGGGTCTTGAAAGAGAAGAGATGATAAACGGGTATTTGAAATTTGAAATGTCTTTGAAAGGTGGGCAAGTATGAGAACCACCCCACCAGCTACTTTTATGCTCTCACATTATTTGTCTTTTGCATGTTTTTTTATGTGTAAAATTTTCTCAAACAAACCTATAGCTTTTTATACTTGTGGCATTCTATGAATCATTTGTCTGTTTAAATTAAACACAAACTCATGCTGTTAATAAAACTCAGGTCACTGAAGCAGTGGTCACCATGCTGACCTCAATTTTAATTTGCTGTTACTAAAATAACAGATCAGTTGGTATATTTCTGCTTTTGGGAATCACCTCATTTCAAATTATAATATAAGTATGTCTGTGCATTATTAAAATGTACTTGTGCTTTGAAATTCAATGTCCTTTTTCCTGAAAGCTGGCTTTTCCTAAATGGGGAAATGACTGCCCAGATATTTTAGGTGTTTAAAAATACAGTAGCTTTTTTGTGTATTGTATTAGTCAAGTGTGATTAATGTTTCATTTCCTTTGCAGGCCAGTGGTGGATATGCCCACCCATTTTTTTGCCTTTTGCAGATGTCTTTTAGTATACATAAACAGAACAAAAATATTTTTAATGAAAACAAACAATTTCAAACAAATACACAGTGCTGGGTATGCATCCACAGGAATAGATAGGTATCATGTTGTTAATTTAGGATTGGATAAAATTTAAATTTGATATTAAAAAACAACATTTATAAAACCCACTTAATCCAGGACAGGATTATGGGTTGTTGGAGCCTATGCCGTTAGCACTGGGCTCAAGGCAGGAGCCAACCTTCTGTTTATTGCAAGGCCTTCTCACACAAGCACACAGTGTAGGCCCATGTTCATACACTGTGCAACACACAATTCATAAGCATCTTCTAAATAATGTTATAAAGCCAGCACAGTTGACAGTCTCTTATGGATGAAGAGGCTTTACTTAAAACATTCACTTGTGCCTGGACCTCCCATAGTACTGTGGGTGCATCATCATGTAGCATCATTTAGTCATAGGTCAAATGGTCCCAGTCAATCAACCGTTCAAATCAGTTTCCAGTTTATTACTTATTTATTATCATTAAGACCTCTGAGGGGCTGGTCCTAGACTATTTGAGTTTTCTTGTCATAGACCACCTGAACCCACTGCAGTTTGCCTATCGGACAAAGCTTGGAGTGGATGATGCAATTATCTATCTGCTCTACTGAACTTATTTTCATCTGGAAAAAGCTGAGGGCACTGTGAGATTTATATTTGTTTGATTTCTCCAGTGCATTTAATACCATCCAGCCATCCCAGTAAAGGGTTAAACTCAAAGATAGGCAGGCGGATAAGCCAGTGGTGTCCTGGACTATCTGTTGGGCAGACCATAGTTTTTGAGACTCAAGCTCTGTGTTTCAGGTATGAATGAGAGCAACACTGGAGCACCACAAGGGACAGTCCTATCTTCATTTCTCTTTACTCTATACACATCCAACTGCAATGTCCAGTCACTGTTCAGCAAGTGGATGTAGAGGTGGTCCACCCCTACAAGTCCACATCAATGACAGGCTGGAATGGTCTTGTAACACAGAAGAACAATATAAGAAAGGGTAGAGCAGGATCTTCTTCTTTAATGTGTGCAGTGACATCCTTCACATTGTCTACAACTCTGTGATGGCCAGTGCCATTTTCTACACTGTGTTATGCCAGTCTGGTAAAACCAATTCAAGAGAGGCCCACCAAATCAATAAGCTAACTAAAACAGCAGGCTTAGTTTTTGGATGCACTTTGGACCCCCTGGAGACAGTAGCAAAGGAGAGTATTAAAACAAACCTGAGTACCAAAATGAACAATGCTGCAGTGTCGTGTAGCAGGTCAGCGGCTAAATACCCAGTCCACTTTTAAATGAATAAATAATTAAATAGCCAACTCAATCTCTGTGAGTGTGCGTGCTTGCGCACCTGTGGGATGCTGGTGTGGTGATAGTGACGGAGCACCCTGGCATGTCAGGGTGTGTTCTGCACCTGTCTCTTGCTTTGTGTGAATGTCCCCATCTGCTAAGCTCATTGCTTGGGTACATTATTGGCAGTGACAGGTTCAAGATGCTGCTGGAGGGAAACAATAGTGTGTAGCTGACCTGCAACATCATACGCAGCACCCTCTCTCTGACACATTAACATCAAGTACTTTCAGTAAACAAATTATTATTATTATTAAATGTTACTAGGGCTCCTTTATACCAACAGCAAAATGCCAGAAAAATTACTCACTGTGACTGTGACTGCCAAGTTGAAAGTTTTTCTTTCATTTTAAATTTCTTTTTTTTTTAATCATTCAGACATGTTTTCAGGCTATAGTTTTTGTGTATGTATATATATATATATATATATATATATATATATATATATATATATATATATATATATATTTATTTATTTGATAAGCTTCTATAAACGCTCATTTTCCCTGTGGGGAATCTCCCCCTGTCCTTCCCTTAAGGAAACATCCCAGCAGGGTAAAAACACCAGCTACCATCCATCATTATATATATATATATATATAGTGATAATAATACACAAAACACATCATAAAGATTTGAGGCAGCCACCCGTATAAAGTTTTTTTAGCACGATGTGCATAGAACTGATCCACAACAGAACTAACTATAGTAGCCCAAGATGGAGGCTTTAAAGGCCTGTAGAGGAACTGATGTCATCAAAATGGCCAGAACCAGAAGTGATGTCAGCAAAGGGGCCAGCTTCGGAAGTGATGTCAGCAAAGGGGCTGGCTCCGGAAGTGATGTCTTCTGAGGCCCTGGAAACTTGTAGGATTTCCAGGGAAAGATCTGTAGGGAACTGAGAAAGAAAGTCAGTACACTCCGCCGCCCCCAGGTTGGCTGTTCTATTACACTTACTCAGACCCTTTAGCTGCCTCCTACTCGCACATGTGTGACAATACATATATCTACAGTTAGGTCCATAAATATTTGGACAGACACAACTTTTTTTCTAATTTTGGTTCTGTACATTACCACAATGAATTTTAAATGAAACAACTCGGATGCAGTTAAAGTGCAGACTTTCAGCTTTAATTCAGTGGGGTGAACAAAATGATTGCATAAAAAAGTGAGGCAACTAAAACATTTTTTTAACACAATCCCTTCATTTCAGGGGCTCAAAAGTAATTGGACAAATTAAATAACTGGAAATAAAATGTTCATTTCTAATACTGGGCGGCACGGTGGTGCAGTGGTAGAGCTGCTGCCTCGCAGTTAGGAGACCTGGGTCCTCCCTGCGTGGAGTTTGCATGTTGTCCCCGTGTCTGCGTGGGTTTCCTCCGGGCGCTCTGGTTTCCTCCCACTGTCCAAAGACATGCAGGTTAGGTGGATTGGCGATTCTAAATTGGCCTTAGTGTGTGCTTGGTGTGTGGGTGTGTTTGTGTGTGTCCTGCAGTGGGTTGGCACCCTGCCCGGGATTGGTTCCTGCCTTGTGCCCTGTGTTAGCTGGGATTGGCTCCAGCAGACCCCCGTGGCCCTGTGTTTGGATTCAGCGGGTTAGAAAATGGATGGATGGATGGATTTCTAATACTTGGTTGAAAACCAATGACAGCCTGAAGTCTTGAACTCATGGACATCACCAGATGCTGGGTTTCCTCCTTTTTAATGCTCTGCCAGGCCTTTACTTCAGCGGCTTTCAGTTGCTGTTTGTTTGTGGGCCTTTCTGTCTGAAGTTTAGTCTTCAACAAGTGAAATGCATGCTCAATTGGGTTAAGATCAGGTGACTGACTTGGCCATTCAAGAATTTTCCACTTCTTTGCTTTAATAAACTCCTGGGTTGCTTTGGCTGTATGTTTTGGGTCATTGTCCATCTGTATCATGAAACACCGCCCAATCAATTTGACTGCATTTAGCTGGATTTCAGCAGACAGTATGTTTCTGAATACCTCAGAATTCATTCGGCTGCTTCTGTCCTGCGTCACCTCATCAATAAACACTAGTGTCCCAGTGCCACTGGCAGCCATGCACGCCCAAGCCATCACACTGCCTCCAACATTGAACTCAGCACAACTGCACAGTGAAGAAATACAAACAAAACTTCATGTCGTCTGGCTTCCCAAATGTGTCGACCTGTTGGTACTTTTCTGGCACAATAATACCTTTGAAACCATTCTACAAAGCTGTCGGGGAGTCATGTAATCTGACATCTTCAAGGCAATGTAGTACCTAGAAATTACAATGTTCACTTTAATGTTAACTGCATTAAATAAAGATGATGCCAATGCAACTGTCCATCATGTCATTCAGCAAGAACACCAGAGCACACCCAGAGGTTGGCTATAAGCAGATTTTATGTGCTCTTTAAACTGTTGAGTAGTAAGCTGGGAGTCATTTAAGCTCATTTGAAGGCTGTTGTAAAATGTATTGAAGGAGGTGAATTATCTGATGAATTAGTTTAAGATTAATATCTTGTTTTGTCTGCAGTGATTAGTGGGGTGTAGTTGTCCAGTTGTAGTGGCAGCAGGATTATGGCATCTAATAAGAGCGTGTAGAAAGATCTATTAAAACGAGATTCTCTTGTCCCAGGAAAATGTTTTTAATATTAGAACCAGTTTTGTAATTGTTCAGGTTTTTAGTTATAACCATAACATAATCCTTAGCCTTAGAAATACAGTTCTTTAGGAAGATTCCCCCTGGCATTACTTAACTGATTTATTAACTAGCAACATTAGGATTATCAGCAAATTAAATCTATTTATTTATAAACTTGTAGCTTCTTGAATATGGACTGTATAATGCCAATTTCCATTTATTTCTTTCCAGCCGTGCCCCATGGCACCACCCGCGCAGAAGTGAAACAGGACAGCGAGAAGGGTTCTACCTGGCTCCCTACTCCTGACGTCACACTTCCCACTCCCCTCAGCCCGCAGCCTATATCTCGGATTAGCGTGACTATATCGCTACTGCAATCGAACTATGATTGTTAGCATGACGAGAGAAGTCGCAAAGTCAACCAGAATGTCCAAGCAAATTCTAGATAAAACCCGATTTAAATCCGTTAAGTAGTTCTCTCATTTGCCAGCTAAACGAATGTAAGATATGCCCAGAGGCTGATGCGTGAGTGAGGAGGGCCCTGTCCCCCTCCCCTCGGTCCACTGCTTCTCTCTCAGATTCATGCAAATAAATCGGTACCACAAGCAAACTATGATACTTAGCGTGATGAGAGAGGTCGCAAAATCAAATGAAATGTTCAAGCAAATTATAGAAAAAAAACAATCTAAATCTGTTAAGAAGTTATCTCGTGAAAAGCATACAGACATACAGACAAACATTGGATTTTATATGTATAGAGATTATAATGATAATAAACTGATAAATCATTAATCCATCTCTCCAATTCAAGGTGGTGGACTGCTGGTGCCATCCCCAACAGCACTTGGCACAAAGTGGGAACCAGTCGTGGGCAAGCACTGGTCCATCACAGATCAATAAGTTAGTTTTACAATTTCAAAATGACTTACCTTCAGGCCTGTCCTGAAAAAAAGCTGATCCTCTTGTGCAGATTTATTATTTGTATATCCAAACAGGTCTGCTTGCCACTACCCCATTCTTCACTATTCTCAATAATTACTGTATATAGCACCTTTCACAAAACATAGAATCGCAAAGTAAAGTTCAGAGTAACAAAATCATATAGGAAATACATGATAGATTACAAGGAAACAAACATTGAACTTTACCTAATAGTTACCTGTTGTCTCATATTTACAACATTCTGAGGTGTGTAAAATGTTATCTGTTCAAGCATTGATTATTTATATACAGAAAGTTGTTTCCCTTCTCAAACTCCATTTTCTTGCCTGCCAGACCTTTTTCAGTCACACCATGTGTTCCTACAGATTGGTAGGGTCTGTCTTCATTGGCTGTGACAGAAACAGTAAGACAGATGCTATAATATGTGCCACCGATGAATGGCTAAATGAAGCTTGCTTTCTGAGCATCAATTCACAGCCTGAAAGGCGTCTGATGTCTAAATGGAGGATGGGTATCTAAAAGGAGACTGATTACTATTAATCACAAGAATACATCTAAGCAGATGTCTGAAAGCCCTCTAGCATACTTCCCAGCCTGCTATTTTTCTTTACGTATTTCTTTGAAGCTTAATGCTGATTTTACTAGAGGAGTTGGCCAGTAACACACTGCGCAAATTTACAGATGCAGGCATTGCATTATATGTGATGAAAAGAGCAAAATAAGAAAAGATGTGAATTGCTTTGTTTTCCTGAATCACTTAATGTATCACATTTTGAGTTTTTTTCTCTACACTCAGTGCTAAAATGGTTCAGTCATTTTTAACATTGTCAACATTATCAATAGATCTCTATTGACTGGCACAGTTCCTAATGCACTAAAAGTATATATTATCAGGCCATTATTTAAAAAAAATCAGACCTAGAGCTACATATGCTTAATAATTATAGAGCAATTTCAAATTACTTTTTCTTTGTAAAGTGCTTTAGAAACTAGTAGTCTCACTGGTTCAGTCTCACCTTTCTCTTTATAATTTACTTGAGAAAAAGCACTCAGGCTTTCTCACCGGTCACAGAAGATAAACTGCATTAACACATGATGTCGATGACATTATAAGGTCTCCTGATAACGGAAATGCTACAGTTATCCAGCATATCCTTTGACCTCATTGACCACTATATTCTGAAAATTACTTTTTTTCTCATAGACTGTTCTTGCATGGTTTAGTTCATAGTTACCTATAATCAATTTTAGCATGTTCTTAAGTAACACCAGGCATATTTTAAAACTAACAATTCATCAATTAAGGGAATTAAAGACTTAATATTACAGGTCTGTACCCCTTATGTGCCCTCTGTTGATCAAAATCCGTAGGTTCTGGGAATGTCATGCAGCTACAGTTTCCTGCTGAAATATTCCTACAAAAGAATATTCTCCTTTGCAGCAAAGGCTATTCTCTCTAGACACAATTGCTGCTAAATATATTTCTGTTGGAAATCTCTTAATTCATTGTCCTTTAATGTATGGCAACTCTCTTTTTTAATCTTATACTATTTGAATCATCCTTGGCATGAAATAATGGTGTGTCCAGCACCTGTATTTTAAATTGGCAGTCAAGTGTGCTGTTTGTCTGTAGTCATTTTAAGGGGAACTGTAATCCAATGTCCCTGTAGTATTTTTTGTCTTTCTTCCCCTCTTCTTTGTTTTTCTTTTCATATCAATGGACATTTTCCCACTGCAGGAACATTTCAGGAACCAGAGACTTTTCAGAAACTCAAGAACTTTTGTAGCATGCCCACCACAGGACCTCGAGTCATTTCAAGCTTTAAGGTTTCTTTCTTTAGTCATGTTTACACAAGAAAACATAAAATTTGCCTTCTCAGTTGCATCTAATACTAGGCAGAAAGAAATAAAAGAATACAAATACAGACAAGACAAGTTAAAATTTAAGGCAGTTTTGATATGCATATTTAACCAAAAACAGTTACAGGGTACATATCAAACCTCCATCATTTTCCCCAATATTGCTTATTAAAAAGTTATATGGCACTAGGAAGAAAGGAAGTTTTGGAGCAATTTGTGGGGGTTTTCAAAGTGACTATTCTTCCTGATTTACTGAAGTTAAGTTCTACATGTAATGGATGTCTGTCATCAGTTAAGATGATTTCCAATTTCATTAACATTGTCCTCTGACACACACTTACCAAATCATCTACATCAGCCCCAATAGCTTTAGCTGCATGCTTAGTAATCTGCTGGAGCTTTTTTAAATTTTGGTTTGTCAGACTGCTAAAACAGGCAATGAAGCTGAATGTGGTAACAGACTGGATCATACTGCGATAAAAGGACAATATGAGGTCCTTGTCTACTTTAAATAGTTTGAGTTTACGGAGTAGAAATAAGTGCTGATTGCATTTAGAGAATGTTTTTTGTATTTGTATTCCAGTTAAAGTTGTTATCTAGGTTAGTTCCTAAGTATTTATATTCAGTCACTATTTCTACTTCCAGCCCCAGAACAATAGGTGCACATACAGATTTCTGTCTCTTACAGTAAGTTCTTATTGCGCCAGTTCACCATATAGTCCACTTGATTTAGGTGGTGGCTTTCATCCTCCCCAGATATGCATCCTATGAGCATGATGTCATCAGCATACTTGATTATGGAGCAGTGGTCATTGTTCTGTCTCAGTTCACTTGTGTACAAAGTAAATAGTAATGGTGATAAGACACAGCCCTGCCGGCTCCCTGTGTTTGAATAAATGACTTTTGTAGAGAAAAGCCAAGCAAAATGACACCTTTTATTGGCTAACTAAAAAGATTAACACCCTAGTACTACAATAAATGACTTTTGAAAAAAGTGCCCTGTGCTTTGACTGTCTGTGAATGATTTTCAAGTTCTGAATCCATAAAGTGATAAATGGCTTAACATTCATATAGGTCAGTTTCCTAATCAGTATGTGAGGCTGGATGGTATTAAATGCTGAAGAAAAATCCAAAAATAGTGCTCTGACATATGAACCAGGCTTATCAAGAAAGGTGTAGATTTGATGTAAGATAAAAGGCAGAGCATCTTCCAAACTTCTGTTTACACAGTAAGCAAATAGGCTATATGCACGCTCTCTTCCGGATTCCGTGTCAGCTAGCTGCTGCACTTCTGGTGCTGATATCAAAACAAAGTAGCTCTGGAGTTTGCCATCATCACTTCAAGACATGACCAGAAGTACGGTAAACAATGTAAGTCACATTATTCAAATATTGTGCCAAACATCAAGAGCTAAAAAGGAGAAGAAAGGAGAACGGCTTCAAACTATATGTTTTAAACTACATCCACAATTACGAACATAAGATCCAGATGAATTGAAAAACTGTGTCTACTATGAACTTACATTGGAGAAGTATGTGTTTATATTAGGCTTCTTTAAAAAAACAGTATTTCAATAATTAAATTTTATTCAGGGACAGGTGAATATGCATGTAAGCCCAATACTGCAATGGTGCTGGACAAGTTATATAGCCAGGGATGAGTCACAAAAGAATGAGCTAACATTAAATCATCAATAGCAGGAGCGCCTATAAACATGTGAACTTTACAACAAGTGTGGCAAAAGGCAAGTAGTCCTTTTAAGAATAGCGAGCCACCTCAAAGAGCCAAGTAAAGAGCAGAGAATCCATCCATTGCAGTGCTTGGCACCGATAATACAAATATAACAACATGAGTCTGCTGGGCATCTTACCTTATAAAAAAGTGAATGACTGAGCTAGCAAAACAGTGAATGCCAAATCTCTGCTTCATTGTAAAGGTCTTAATTTGTTTCCTCAGCTGGAGGACCTCCTCTCTGAGAGACATGTTTTCATCAAGCGCTATGTTGAAAACTGCTGCATCCTCCTCCTCACCTGGTGTGTCCATTGGTTGCTTTCTCCTCTCCCAAACCCCCGGTCTTGAAAGTGGAATAGAGAAAATATTCCTCTCAAACAGTGCAGGGATTGCTGTCTTCTTCAACAATTACCACACTGTCTCAGACCCCGGCTTGCAAAAATCCTCTTGGTTGATTATGGTTGCTACAAATTTGGAAATGGAGACTAACTATAAAACTCTCTCTTCAGATAGAAGTGATCCATTTAGATTGGGTTTCCACATCGGAGGGAAACGTATGAAAACTATATACCTTGTTATACTTACTGGAAGCCCAAAATACTGTAAAGGTACACAACAATGTTCATCTGTAGAGCTATCGGTACACTGATACTTAAACTTCTTTTTCTCTGACATTCTCGCCACTAAACGAAAATCACAACTGCAATATAGACAATGGAAGTGACTGACCTGGCTGAGATTTCACCGGAAGTACCTCAACCTATTGGTTGTTACCTTGAAAAAACTTTGTCTCTGTCATTAAAATTATCATTGGTGGGGCTCAGGTGATGAGTTGTACTGATTGGTTGACCACCAGCACAGGAGGTAAAGGGAACCTTATCAGAATTGGGAGATGTTAAGAGTGATGTCCCTCATGGATCAGTGCTGGGGTTGCTGCTGTTTTTAATATCTTAAGCTATGTGGATAGAAATATGAATATGAAGCTGGTTAAGTTTGTAGATACAAAGCTAAGTGAATTGGCAGATAATATATAATCCACTGAATCATTACAGATGGACTTGAACAGAATACAGGCATGGGCTGATTAGTGTAAGTGAACGTAAGTTATTAAAGGTAGTAAGTGGAAATTATAGCTTTGAAAAGCAATGGTAAGCTTTGTTGGGCTAAATGCTCTGTTCACGTCAATATTTTTCTAATGTTCTAATGCTTATGCAGAATGCCTAAGAGGGGAGAGTGTGTAGTCAACACAGGTCATCAGAAGAATTCATTTTATTTATTATAGCAGACCTCGAACAACTAAAGGTTTACTTTCTGCAGTAATTCTGTCAAAAATAGTTTTTGTTTTTCCTCTTCTCCATTGTCAACTGGCCATGTCAGTTAAGATGCTAATGGGTGCTATATTGTCATGATTTGTTTATTTTAATCTTTGAAATTATTTTGTTTTACTGTATGTTTAATCTTATGTATGTGTTATTGAATGTAATAAATGTTGCCTGATTTAGGATTTTTTGTTAATACATTATAATTATAACATATGCAAGCACTTTGAGGTTGTACGCATTGAAGAAAGATGTACAGAAATGAATTGAATTCTCTCTTCATTGAATGCATCCTTACTCTTACAAAGCCAGCAGTGAACCAGATAATTGACACTTTGCTGGTGTGGGGTTACCACTTCCCTCTCTGTCATGCTTCTAATTTAGAATAAACAAAAATGGGGCAGGGAGTGGGGGCTTGTGAAGCAGATTGTCAATGTTTCATTAGCGAGGAAGTCCCCAAGTACAGAGGACTGGGTAGTGTTCACATCAAGGCCAAATTGTACTTAAAGAGTACCCTCAAGAAGTTAGTGAGGAGAATTCCTTAAGAAACTAGTGTGGGTAACTGGGGTTTGCTCAGACACAATGCACTAGCTATCCAAGCCAATGATGCCCCATTTTATGTGTAGTAATTAAACCCCATATCCTGGTATGCTCAAGCAATAGATTTATATTAGGAGACTGGCATGATGCAAGCCTTTGCTCCTGTTTCTTTCTGATCACAACAGGAACATCCTGGACTTCTGCTGGTCATAGGATAAGATGGGAACTGTTTAACTGGGTGTTTTGGGTTGAAGGAATGCTCAAAGCAAAGAGCATTCTGCAGTTTTGGGATTTTTAAAAGTAAAACCTGACTGGAGTCCCATGAGATGAGCATGCTGCAGTTATCTAACGGGATGTCTTTTTAAGGATGGAACCTATACAATCAAAATGGTTGGATCAAGCAAACATATTGTAATCAATTTTTCAGGATTTTTGCAGTATTGCTAAGTCAAACACATACGGAAGTTTGCCTTTCTTAGCTTCAATTTAGTTTTTGCAAAAAAAATATACAATTCTGAAGATAAATGCATCATTTAATTAAATTAACAAAAGCATGGACTGCTCTACTGTAACTCACTTTTGATTTGAAAGCTGTGAGTAATAAAGAAATCTTAGATGATGTCCAAAATGATAGCAGCAAAACCAAACCAAACGAAAAGTGTTCAGCAAATCTTGGAAATACTTAAGATAAATAAAGCTAAATGACTGTCTCTTACCTTCCAGACTCATCACCACAAAGCACAGAAGTCATGTTCATCTTTCAGGAGTCGGACACGGACACCACATCTGTTCAAGCTTATGATGCCATTGTGGTGGAGCAGTGGACAACTTTTGAAGTGAGTCTGTCCTTTACAGTAACACCTGCAACATTCTTTTCACAATTACACTTCTTGTGGCCACAGTACTGCAGTACTTTCATTATTAATTACATCTATTTTTAACTGCTTATTTAAATGCAGGATAGCAATGATACAGTTTCTATAAAATTAATTTATTTAAGTCTAGTTATTTCCACACTATCTTTTATTTAAAAGTCATATTCAGAGCAAAGTGTTTCCCGGATTCATTAAAGGTTTTGTGGCGGCTTTGTGCTCTGTGCCAAATACTCTTCACTGCCACCTGCTTGAAATATTAAGGTCTGCAGTAAAAATATTTTTGGAATATATTTTGTAACATGCATACATTTCCAAACATGCTTAATGCAATTCAGGGCCATTGAGTTAATACAACACAAGACACTCGTTAAACAACCTTGGGCTGCTCTGTAGTCCATCACAAGGCACACAGATGGGGCACATCTAGTATGGGCAGAATGGGTGTCTGTCTGCCAGTTCAATTAACCTTCACATCTTTTGGAAAGTACCAAGAGAAACACCCACATAAATGCGTGTCTGAGATTCAAACCCAGGATGCTGTATTTGTGAAGCAGTAGAATTAACCAGTGCCCTTGGAGTATAATGGCTTGTGCTAAAACAGTTTCTATATTAAACAGTTCTGGATTTTTAAGGAGAAGACAATAAAACCTGACTGGGTACAGATTATTTGGATTCCATCTTGATTATTCTCAAGAGCTTACCTTTCTGTGATTCAGCTTGGGGCGAGATGGTTAACCAAGTAGAGACTTTGTTTTAAGTGCATTTTCTGTGGGTTCTGTCACAAAATACACATTAGTAACACTTTATGATAACTTCCATCAATAAGTCAATAATAAACATTAAAATACTAAACATTATTAGTTCATGTACATTCCAATAGTTATAATTGTCCTTAAATGATAATAAGCAGGTAACACTCAGTGTGCTTAACACCCTGTGGTAATCAGAGGGTTCTATTAGTGCTCCAGTGTTGGCGTAACATGAAAGTCTTTCTCTGGTGCAATGTAAAATACAATAAATTAGCTATAGAGAGTCCTATCAAAGTAAACTAATAGCATCAAAATCAAAAGTTATACCACCTTGTGTTTATGACTAGCACTATGCAGAATAACCACTTTCCATAAGACATACACACTCAGTTGCTGGGTGTGCAATATTAAAATGGCTGTTTCATCATGTGAATTAAAATGATTGTATGTTTGAACCAGTTTGTCACCTTACTACAGACCAGCCCAGCATCTCTAGTTGATTAAGAGCACAGAACGGGGTAGCAAGTCATTTCCAGAGTTTAGCAACGTCAACATTGTCAATATCACTTTATCAGCATTCTCAGTCACTTTCTGCTATTGACTGTGACACTCCCAATGTGACAAAGGCAAGAACTAACACCTGCTCAGAGCTCCTATTTATGTTTTTTCTCTTAAAGCCTATACTCTCTTTATGGAATCCTCTTGATGTCTTTCAAAGCATGCACTTCACTTCCCTACTAGATATGCTGCTGCCATCTAACCCTGCCCAACCTGAAGAGCTCACCGAACACTGCCTTCCCACTCTGCCTGTAAAGAGCTGTCTATCGGCTGCAATAATACATTCTCACAAATCTAATGTAGAACACTAAAACATGTCATTCACATTTATTTTTCAGGGATCTTCCACAATATAGATATTCAAGCTTTCAGTGAGGTCTAAAGACTTAACTGGGCTGGTCCTATACCACCCCAATATTTAAGCACCTTTATAACAGCTTTAATCATCAAATTATTAACAAACATTACATAATGTTTCATTACATCTTTTATTAATTAGTTGTATATTTTTAGTACCCAGTCTTCAGTTAAAACTATTAATTCAATGTAAAGATTTGTAAAGGTGCATTACCTAATGAAGCTATTCAGAGTTACTATAAAGTGTTAAACATAAAATCAGTTTGTTGCCATAAGCTTAGGTAGCAATCTTATGCACCTGCTACCTTAATGGAGAAGGGCTGGGGTGGTTATGTTACACGCTGACTCACAGCTTGACCCTCACACTCAAACAGGAGAACCTGCCATACCACCTGCACTTCAGAACAGGTCATCCACCTGAAACTAAGCATGTTCAGGCCTGGCTAGTACTTGGATGGGAGACCATCTAGGAAAAGCCTGGGTTGCTGCTGGAAGAAGTGTTGGCGAGGACAGCAGGGAACGCATTCCCTGTAGTCTGAATGTGGATTCCAATGCCCCAGTGCAGTGATGGGCACATTGTGCTGTAAAAATCTTGCCGTCCTTTGAATGACATGTAAAACCGAGGTCCTGGCCTTTGTGGTAAGCATACTGGCACATAAATGGCTGCCATTGCATCATCCAAGTGGATGCTATATATTAGTGGTGGTTCCATCCATCCAGTATCCAACCCGCTATATCCTAACTACAGGGTCACGGGGGTCTGCTGGAGCCAATCCCAGCCAACATAGGGCACAAGGCAGGAAACAAACACTGGGCAGTGCGCCAGCCCACCGATTAGTGGTGGTTGAACTATGTAAACCACTTTGAGCAGTGAGAAAAGCACTACATAAATGTAAAGAATTATCTATTATTATTATTAACTGTGAAGAGAATTGTCCTTTCCGTTACATATAAAAGTGTCAACAGCACAGTAGTTTATATGAAGTTCAATATAATGCAGAAATGAGTGGCACTGGATTGAATCCCAGCATGGTCATTCCTCTGTGGAGTTTCCAGGTTCTTCCTGTGCTTGTGTTGCTGTTTTTCCAGGTACTCTGGCTTCCTTCTACACACCCAAACTTTGTATTAAGGTAGTCGGTGACTCTAAGCTGTCCCTGCGTGAATGAGTTTGAGCTTTGTGCACTGTAAAGAACTGTTGTATCACCCAGGGTTGTTCCCACTTTGCACCCAGTGCTGTTGGAATAGGCAGTAGTTTCCTGTCCTCCTGAACTGGATACATGGGTGAGAAAATAAATGAAAGAATCAAGGAAAACAGTACAAAGAGTAAAAATAAATGGGAGATCAAATTTTAAGAAAGCTATAAAGATCAGACACATGTACTGTATATAGTCATTGTCCTATTCTGATTGTATTGTGTCTTTTAAATCTAACATGTGACAGAGCGTGAGTGAACGCCCATTAATGGTTAGTGAAGTAAATCTTGATGATCTTACGAAGGCATATGATTTCTAACTTCAACATAAAGTACCTGAGACTTGCCAGTCTCAGAAAATGTCACCTCAGTGTTCAGTTTAACTGAAGACCAGACAGACAGGAAGCTTGATCTAGATTACTCAGCCAGCTGCTGTGGTCAGGTGCTACAGTTAGTCCGCTGTACCAAACACCACAGGTTCCTGTTTTAGCTGTGGCTAAGGTGCAGAACGGAACTCACTGAAAGACTTAACAGAGATATAGTCAAGTAAACAACACTTAACCACAGTCACAAAAAGAAGACCCTACTACTACTACTTCAGCAGCATACTGCTGTTTAACCATTTCATCTGCTGCACGTCCTTCCCATGTCTGTGTGTTTTTATTCAAGTTCTCTAGCTTTTCTGTGTGTGCGTGGGTGTGTGGGTGTATGCCTGTGGGTGTGGGGAGTTTGCAATGAGATGGTCTGGCACCTCCATCTTGCACACGGTGCTGCTAGGAGAGGATCTGGGTCCACAGGCCCTCACATACAGTTAAGAGTGTTCAGCTAATGGACAACTGGACTTTGAAATGCTACAAAATATTAAATATAAATTCTCTCAATTAATAAAAAGGAAAAACCAATACACCAGGACATCAATTACCAGCTTACTCCATGCACGTTTTTTTCTTGGTACTCTTGACCTAGATAATTTCTCTTTCCTCCATGGAACTCTTGCTAGTGCTTCTTATTCCAAGCTCACATCCTCAAAGCTGGAAACAGTCATTTCTCGTGCTTTCTTGGGGTCACTGCCAAAGTCAGCTATGGCCTTTATACAGTATTTCCTCCTGATGGACCCTGGTCAGTCATTACAATCCAAATTCCATCCATCTTTCCATCCATTTTCTATACTTGCTATTCCTGGTCTGGTTTATGAAGATAAAGGAACTAGATTGGGATACCAGACTTGAACAAGTTGCCATTTATTGTTCCAAACACCCCTACTCACACTTACATAGGCATAACTTAGTAGCACCATTTAACTTAAAAGGATGGGACTGGACTGTGAAAGCAATTCAAGAGTCTCAGGAGAGAACCCTGAGCACTACATGAGCACCCACACTGCATCTCCAAATACTTTGGTATTAATGAATGAGCATGAATGTGACCCATGATGGATTGGTTAGTCCCTGCTGAGGGTTTCAGTCCACTGTTAGCTCCTGCTGAGACAGGTACCAGGTGCCCATGGCACTGAATTGTATAAGCTGATTAGAAGACATCGAGAGGAGTCAGATGAGGTGGCTCGGGCATCTGATCAGGATGCCTCCTGGACGCCTCCCTGGTGAGGTGTTCCAGGCACATCTAATCGGGAGGAGGCCCTGGGAAAGATCCAGGACACGCTGGAGGGACTATGTCTCCCGGCTGGCCTGGGAACACCTCGGGATTCTCCCGGAAGAGCTAGAAGAAGTGGCCGGGGAGAGGGAAGTCTGGGCATCTCTGCTCAAGCTGCTGCCCCCGCGACCCGATCTCGGATAAGCGGAAGAGGATGGATGGATGGATGGATGGATTAGAAGACTGACATACAGAGGAATGGATACTTTAAGACTGGTGGATGAAGGAATGGATGCCTTGTTGCAGTCTACTGTAGATGTTAGCAATGAAAATGCTGACCTCTAGTGGCTCCCATCCTAGCCCAGTTCCCCTTGGAACTACAAATGTCTCCAGTCTTAAATTCTACCTTCCTGTTTGTGATAGGTTGATGTTTAACCACATTTGGTTGCAGTCACATTATTTTGACAGCACAGAATGGCAATTTTAAAATTGATTAATGTTTCTGCTTTGATCAGAGCTTGGAGTTTTTTGCCCTGAAAATTCAGTTTTTTCTACACATGTATAGCATTCTCTAATGTATAAATGTAACTTACCTAACTAATAATACCTGACCTTATTTTGTTAATGAGTAGTGAATCTTGCATGCTCACGCACCTTTCATGTCACAAAAATGAAACAATTTGAGGCTCTTGTTTGGTCTGTCCTGACTGGCATCATATTGTTAAGATACCCCGTGACATCATCATCATTGGGCATAATACAGCCATCTTGATTTAAACACTATAAAAAACGGATAGCCTCGCAACCACCACTGCTCAGAAAAATAAATTGGCTATGATCTTCCTAGATTGAAATAGCAATGCCTCAGATTTAGAATTGAAAAGCTTAGAAGTAAAAAATTACAAGTCACAAAAACATGAAAGGAACATGCAGACTGCGCACTGCGGACCTAAACTGTACACTGCATGTCCAGTAGCAGCACCAATCACTATTGTCTACATATGTAACTGTTCCTTCCATACCAGGATCCTGTGTTTCTTTGAAACAGGCACATCATACTGCTCTCTTCTCTTTCACAAAGTAGACAGAGAACACATAGGCTTCCTTTATGGTTTTTGCAAATTTAATGTAGCCCTCATCAGTGCTGGGTGAAAATGAAGCTGCAGCATAAAGTCTTGTGAATGATGGATTCTTGTTATTGATCTACATTCTTGTTTTTTTCTCAAATTACTGTGGCTGCCTTTAAGGGAGCAAATGGTTTTGTACCTCTTCACTAGCGTTTACTGTATAGTCTCAACTGGGAAAAGCTAGAACCAAAAGGGCAAACACACAATTAAAAAATTAAAAAAACAAATCAACAACCACAGGTTGGCCATATTTTAATGTGACAGATGACCTTCAAGCCCCAACACTAAACTGTAAAGTTCAGTATGGACATGTGCACACATATGGAGGACACTGCAGGGCTAATTTGACCAGCTCCTCATTTGCAAACAGGCTTATTGCATCCGGCACAAAGACAATTCCACATACTACGAGAAGCAACATTTTTCTAGCTAAGTTTTTACATTAAGCATAGGGTAGGAATTTGGAAAAAAATGTGTAAAAAGACAATGCTGAAGGTTGTTATAAAAATTTTAAATTGCAGAGGGAAGCTTATTACTTAATGTATTTTGCACAACATCTGGTGGGGCTGAGCCCCTCTGACCCCTAATACAGAAGCACCAGTGGTCTTCAGACTTTCTGCAGGAGCAATTGTGTGGTTAGTCACTACTGCAGAATAGCTCTCCAGACCTCCAAAAATAGACTGACTGGCTGTATGACAACGATTAGCATAGATCTGTGTATATGTAGGCGTGATTAGAAAAGGAATGTTGCATTGATTTATATATTATCATTATCTTTTGTATGTCTATTTTAACAAAACTAAATATACTGTAAGCAAATTATCTTGAGCATTACATTTTTTTTCTTTGAGGTTTCTTCAACCAGAACTTACAAGATAACAGTGGCTCAGTTTAAAGAGGAAAACATGTGGGGAGCACTGTGGGTTGAGGTTCTGTTTTAGATTTATTGAACAGACGCTAATGTTTGCCGACTTCCTTGCCTTTAGGACAGCGAAGTGAAGACGGACTACATACCTCTGCTGAAATCACTGTCAGCATATGGTTGGAGGCTGACCTGCGTGCTTCCCACGCCAATAGTAAAGACAAACAGGTAAAGTTAGCTTTGCTCTTTTGTTGTACACCTCCATAGTAAATATGTTATGGTTACTGTGGGTGAATTTTTATCATAAGGTGAATAAATTATGGCTTTATAGCTTGCAATTACTAAGGCCAAAAAGATTCTAAGTAGGCTATCTCTGTCCACTACTTGTCCTTCTTGTCTGTTGTTTTTCTTCAAGAAGCATGCAGATTAGAAATATCCACATACATGAGTGGTGGGTGCAGGTTGAAGAAGCTGTAATGTCATCAAAATGTAAAAACATTACACTGGTGTAGCTGCGCTATAAAGGCCTGCCTTTGGCTGCCAGGCAGGGCAGCACATATCTGTAAATTTTATTAATATAAAACTCCTTTCACCAAAAAATCTCTGGCTGATCCAGTTCACTAATATTTTGCTATACCCATTAAGCTCAATGTGCTCTAGTAGAGTCACCATTTATATCCTGCACTAAGGGTCATCTAAATGTCTGGAATCTGCAATAGCGCTAAAAACTGCAATTCTCCTTGGTGTCCTCTGTGTAATTGCACTCTGTGCAAAACCTCCTTTATAGGGCTGAGCATTCTTATTTGATTCTTGGTTGCCCCTCTTATATCAAAGCAAGCAGGACTCTAACATTTCCCTGATGAGATGAAATGGTGCCAATTATGAACCCTCAGCTAGATGTCCAGTTCATTCAATTTTGGTTGTGCCCAGCCTATGCTATACGTTCTGGGGCAGTGATTGGATTTAGCAAGGTCAACAGTTTTTAACAGGCCCTTGCTGCTTGTACAAAGTTTATGATGGGTTCATCTTTCTCTCCTTCAAACAAAGTTGGTAAAATACTTTTGCAGTGCCCCTTCTGCTGCTATCCTATGCGTAGATTTCAGGACAACCCAAAATATGGGACAGTCCATTGCTGTTACATGAAGAAATGAACACCACTCAGCGTTTTTCTAGCTCATTTTGTGCAATATGTTCCAAGCCTGAAAGTTTTCTTATGGCCACTGGCCATGCATACATGGTGTGAGCAGGAGTATGTATATGAAAAATAAGGCAGGACAGTACACATTCCAGCCGGGATACCCTTAACCAGTTAAACAATAAGTTTGGCATTTTTCTATTAAAGATTATTTGTTCATAATCATGGTAATCATGGTATTTATTAATTTCACACATAAAATTGAAGCATTAATTAGAAAAAAAAAAGAAAAAACTAGCCTGTTCTTAAATTTTAAAATTTAGACAATGGGGCCATCATATTATGAAATGTATGCTTCAAACTTCTTAGTATTATCCCTGAGTAGCTCCCAGGCTCAGAACACCATGTAAAAACAGATAACCCCAAGCAACACTTGGGGTGACCTATTTTGATGAGATATAGCATGTTAAGCCCAAAGAAAATGGAACAGTATTTTGTTGCCATCTTGTGGATATGATAATCCACATTCTGTCACTCTATGTTAACTCATCAATATTCATGTGTGGGGCAGAACCTTTAAACAAAAACAAAATGGAGAGTAAACCAAAAGCTGTAAAGCCACTTTGAGAACAAACTGCAAACTGAACCATTAATTGAATCAAGCGATAGTGATAACAATATGAATTGGTCGTCAGACATTGTCAAGGATAGTGAAACTGATGCATATGGCATTGTGGGACCAAACTGCTGTGATATTCCCTGGCAAATTCAGTTGTGAAAGATTAACTATGGTGCCAGTAGCTGGGTAACAAAAAGACAAAATGACTGCGATAAGTGGAAATACAAGAAAGGTGATAGCCCCCTAAGCACTGTTAACAATGCAGCAACAGTTAATGTTTGCTTCCGACGAAATGTGGAAGTCACCTTTGCACTGTGGTAGCTTAGAATAACACAAGGGACACATCGATCAGGTAGATCAGGGACTGACATTTTATTCTTTCATGTACAAGTAACAAAAAAAAGAAACATTCGAAAAGTAACACACTTCTACTGTCCTGACTGCAAAGCTGGGCTGTGTATAGGTGACTGTTACAAAGCATATCACACAAAGGGCGAGTATTAAATCTGCATCAGTATTGTAGTGGACACTAGATATACCTTTCCTGCTGTATTTATGTCGACATTTTGCTATTTCTATGTTTTTGTTACATATTGTATAATAACATTTTTGACTTGAGTTTTCAAAGTTAAACGTACAGCTAAGGAGGTTAAGTCTTTCTGTAAGAGATTGACAACTGCTTTAAGGAGGTAGTAAAATCCCAATAGAGGAGTGATAGCAAGGGTTCGCCTGGCAAAAACTAAGAAGAGAAAGCTAGTTTAGCTTTATAAGAAGGTCGAGGAGTGAGAAGAAACTCACAGTCTCACAGACAGAGAGTCCTAACTTTGGGTAGTAGGGCTGACAGGAGCACAAACTATAAATGCATGTGTCATGATTTATGACTCATTATACCTTTTCTGAAGTTTTTAGCAACATTACTGAAATCTTTTCCAGGTTTTTTTTACCCTGTAGAGTTAATTTCTGAACTATTTTTATTTTTTTATATCTCATTGATGAAAAGTTTATTTTTATTTTCATTATTTTGTGACACAGTTTTGTTTTCACATAGGTGCTACCATATTTTGAGTTCAATACTTTCCGTTGATATTGTGATTCTCCCATAAACCTCTGAGAAAGTGCAATAGCTGACATCATAACGTGTGACCACATATGAACACACTTATCCGAGGCTGGATAAACTAAACCCTTTTTGTGGAATTACTTTTGTTCCTGTTCTTACTGGCTTATTGATATCAGGTTAGTGATTAGGATTGACAAAAGATCTCTCTATATCCTGGCCCATTGCATAGAATCTCCCCCTATCTTGCTAAGATAGAACATCTTGACCTGAATATGTTTCCTTCCTGTCACTTCTAGGTCCAGAGTCCAGTCACTTCCTGTCACCTTTTTGGGTGTCTGCTCCAGAGCAAATCCCCCACCCACCCACTGCCCCCAGCACACCGCCTTCTTCTCAACAGATAATAGTAGACTGCAGTAATTCGCATGGAGCGGTTTATTTCTTAAGTCAAATCTTATAAATGCATTCCCAAAAGTGGCACATGCCATTTTGCCACAATTGTGCCACCCTCCTTTAAATTAGCAATATCAGAGCCCATAGGTATTAACACTTAATGGAGTGGTAATAACATAAAGAATCTTAATAACAGTTAATAACACAAATACGCCAAGGCAAGTCCATTTTAAACGTTCATTAAGCATGCTATAGGGCAACATGGGCCCTACATGATTTCTGAGAATTTAATGACAATTCGAGACACACATCCTTCACCACGGCAAAACATTTAGTAATGCACCGTCTCAATTTCTCTCTCACACTTGTCCGTAGACACAAAACTGGAAGCATACAAGGAAAAAATCTGTACAAACTAGACTGGCAATGTACTTAAATAGACAAAAGAAACATTTTTACATGAATAATATTATAACATTAATTACGCCTATCCTTTCAGATGTGTGTGCACCATGATTTCATGGCTACACAGATCTTAACCGCATCTTCTGTTTGTATTTTCACCATAAGTTCATGCTTTATGGAAATTTTGATCAGTCCACAAAAACTGCCCCATGCTTTAGTACAGCAAATTTATGTATTTTGTTTCATTTATTTTAATGTTATTGTAAGAATGAGCCTTTGTATTTTTGGAGTGCCTGCACTCTTCTGGTACTTTTTATGTTTACAACCCAACAGTTTTGGTTGTTTTAGCATGTCAATCAACAATATCTCACTATGCAGATCAAAGTCGGCACCAATTCCATACACTCAGGGTGTGCAGCCTCAGCTGGGAGTCCTGACACATTTCACAACTATTTTACAAGATTAGAGATTTTGGTATGATAACATGCTCGTCCATCAAGTTTCTAAAAGGTTGCTTAATAGTTTATAGTAGCACACTTGTCTTCCACCAACCTTGCACACGTTGCACACTGGGAAATCACTTGCTTCACCTATATGGATGGGCCAGCACTGTATGTGCACCATTGTTTCAAAATTTAAGTCTTTAGGAGCCACTACCATGTGTGCTAATGATATTAGGCAGCAGAAGAATAACCGTTAATCACCATCATCCTTCACCAGTTTTCTGTGGTCTGCATTTACAAACTGCAGGGTATTTGGTGAGAGTTTTGATGCTTCATTTCCTCACTGGATTGCTTTCAGAAAACAGTAGGATGAGTTGCACAGCATATTTAGACGTGACTTCTTCATTTTTCACTCTGATATTTCTGTTTGTTGTCTGCCCTGCTGAGCTGCTCTTTAATAGGCTAACATGAAAAATTCCTGCCCGTCATGGGCACTTGAGCTGACAGACTGCATGCTGTGAGTTATCCAGGGCAAAGCTCACTTTTTACACCCCCATTACTTTTTGGATGGGATAGAGATGTTAGCTGACCTGGCACACACACACATACATGCTGTAAAGGAAAGGGGGTCTGGCACCCGGGTCAGTGACAGAGGGTTAGAGCTTCTCTTCTAGTAATTGCACAAAGAGTGCTGATAAATTCATTTTTCTGGCATTTTGCATCATTTTCAAACTGTGTTGGGCAGGGGTGAAGAGAATCTTCTGGAGTTGCTCCATAAAGCTGCCTGATAATAAAATGTTCAAATGTGATGCAGGACAGGAATGATAAATTACATGTCTCCTCTGAACACTAATTTGCCATAGTGAGAACAGTTTAGCCGTGCCTAGGGAATGGATTTAATTAATCAAAGGTACTGTTCCAGTTTTAATTTTGAAAAATGATTTTAACATATTTCTTTAGCATAATGAAATGTGGGTGATGATAGAAGTTCTGCCAGAAACCCTTTGCACAGTCTCACATGGTCCCATTGGCAGGCTCTTAAGAACTCTGCTGGCAGTTTTGTCTGCTCCACATTTGTTTATTTTGAGGTTTCTTAATTACCAGCAAATGCTGAAGTAATGAAAACCTACTCTGCCGGAGAAGTTTGGTGGCTTGCTGTGTGTGTTGAGGAGCCCAAGAGGTTCGAAAGTAGCAGGGAAAGGTTAAAGTGTCCAGCTGTAACCAGGGTTTGCTCGGTAGTGGAAAAGACACCATGCAGACAGGCCTACTGCTAAAAAATGAGTGTTAAACAAACAGAACAGATGGAATTTTGCAATAATACAAAACAGGAGGTCTGGCCACAAACAGCAAGCCTTTAGACCTTTCTCACACTTGTGATTTCTGTGTGCTAAATTTTTTACATAAATCATTTAGACAGGATGGCAGAATAGGTAGACCCACCAACTCCCGTTTAGACTGGAATGTTTAGCTTCTTTTCCGCTCTTTTAACAGCTTCTAATAACCGACATCTTCCTCATAATGCTGTTCATATCATGTGTCCTGTCTGCACACTTTATTGCATTCATTTGTCCTTCAGATCTTTCCTTTGAGTCTGCATGACTTGGGGACTCAGTCATCATCACCATCTCTAAATGTGCTGTATGAAATATAGTAACAGTGAGAGATACAGTTAATGTAATCTTCTTAAATTAGACTAACCACAATTCAAGGTTACAACTAAGGGACCAGATCCTATCCTAGGAGCACTTGGCACAATGCAGGGAATAAAGTGGGCCAGGTGCCAGTCTGTTGCAGGGCATCAGCTAACTACAGTGAATTCAGAAAGTATTCAGACCCCTTCACTTTTTACACATTTTTATGCTGCAGCCTTATACTAAAATCATTAAAATTTATTTTCTCCCCCATCAAGCAACACTTAATACCCCAGAATAACAAAGTGAAAACAAAACTTTAGAAATTTTACAAGTTATGTTAAAAATAAAAAAAGCTGAAATATCACATTGACACATGTATTCAGACCCTTTACTTGGACTTTTGGATGCGATTATAGCCTGGAGTCTTATTTGCCCATCTGGATTTGAGGATTTTCTAAAAATGTTCTTTGCAGATCCTCTCATGCTTTGTAAGGCTGGATGGAGACCATTGGTTGACAGATATTTTCAGGTGTCTCCAGAGATGTTTGATTGGGTAAAAGTCCGAGCTCTAGTTGGGCCATGTAAGGGCACTCACAGAGTTGCTTTGCTTTGTGTTTGAGGTCAATGTCCTGTTGGAAGATGAACCCAGTCTGAAGTCCAGAGTACTCTGGAGCAGGTTTTCATTACGAATATCTCTGTACTTCGCTTTGTTCAGCTTAACCTTGACTCTGACTTGTCTCCTAGTCCCCTACCGCTGAAAAACAATGCCACAGTATGATGCTGGCAACTCCATGCTTCACCTTTGGAACAGTATTGCATAGGTGATAAGGATTGCTTGGTTTCCTCCAGACATGACACCAAACAGTTCAATCTTGGTTTCATCAGTCTCTTGTTTCTCACAGTCTATGAGTTCCTTAGATGCTTTTAGCAAACACCAAATCGGCTTTCATGTGTATTTTTTACTGAGGAGAGGCTTCCCTCTAGCCTCTCTGCCAAAAAGCCCAGACCTGTGGAATGTTGCAGTAATGGATATCCTTCTGGATGTTGTTCCCATCTCCATAGTGACCATCAGGTTCTTGGTCACATCTCTTACCAAGGCCCTTTTCTCCCAATTGCTCAGTTTGGCCAAGGGGCAGGTCTAGGAAGAGTCACTGTTCTTGCAGACTCTTTCCATTTAAGAATTATGAAGGCAACTGTGCTTTTGGGAAACATCAATACTACTGAAATGTTTTGTAGCCATCCACAGATCTGTGCCTTAACACAGTCCTGTCTCTCAACAATTCCTTCAAACTTATGGCTTGTTTTTTGTTCTGATACACATTGTCAGCTGTGTGACCTTCTTTAGACAAGTGTGTGCCTTTCCTAATCATTTCCAATCAATTGAATTGACAACAGGTGGACTCCAAACAAAGTGTAGAAATATCTCAATGATGATCTCAACAGAATAGGTTGTACCTAAACCACATTTCAAGTACCATAGCAAAGGATCTGAATTCTTGTGTCAATGTGATATTTCTTATTTTTAATAAATTTTCAAAAGTTCCTAAAATCCTGTTTTTTTCTTTGTGAATCTAGGGTATTGATTGTTGCTTGATAAGAGAAAATATTAATTAAAATGTGTAAAAAGTGAAACAGTCTGAATACGTTCTGAATTAACTGTATACAATGATCATAATACTTCAATAAACATTCCTGTATTATGATATAGTTTAACATTCCCAAACCCACTTAATATAGCTCATGGCTGTGGGGGGCTCGAGCTTATCCTGGTGTCTGTCACAGGGCTCACTGAGGCACACACCCACACAGGGTCAATTTGGAATCACCAATTAGCCTAACCTGCCTTTGGGTATGTAGGAGGAAAACCCACACAAGGGCAACAACTGGACACCAGGTTTGACCCCAGCACACTGAATCCGCAATACAGCTGTTTTATCTACTACACCACTGAACTTTTATTCTATTACATTTTAAAAAAAGAAAATAAAGTGAAGTGCCTAAATTTGTAATTCATAAAGTACACTGGTCTTACGTTAGACGGCCAATGTCAGGTAACCAAAACCATATGTGTCTCAGATGGGGTTGTTTTAGGGAGGTATTAGGAGCAGGTCCTGCTCACTTTAGAAGAGAACACAGACAATCCACCTTGTTCACATAAGTTATTATAAATCAATGTAATCTGTACTTTGTATCTAATAATGTAAATCTTTTAATTTTTAAAGCTTACATAAACATTACTGAAAATGTCATAATTGAATGGTATGGTGGTACAGTGCTTAGGGCTGCTGCCACATTGTTTTGTTGTCCTGAATTTAGATGCCAGGCCTTGTCTTTGCCTGTGTGGAGTTTTCTCTCCACCAGGGTATTCCAGACAGTTCACTGAAATCCAAAACAAATACAGATGAAGTAAGATTGCCTGGTGTGCCTAAGAGTGCCCCACAGTGGACTGGCACTCTTTAAAATGCTGCTTCTTAATTTTGCAGTCAGTGCTGCTAGGATAGTCTGCAGTAAACCCAACCCTGTACTGGAGGTTGACGTTTCTGTAAATGACTGAATGAAATGAATGTGCCAGAGTAACTGTGGTGACCCACTCACCCAAAATGGACAAAGTGATGTGATCATCCAAGAATAGCCAGGGAAGCAGGCTGGAATTTCCACATGCCTGTCCAGATAGGGTGCTCTAGAAGGCAGCCTGTGCTCCCACTCTAGTATCTGGCTTTGGCCTACACCAGTGTTTCCCAAACTCGGTCCTGGTGAACCCCTGTGGCTGCAGGTTTTTGTTCCAACCAGCTTCTGTTTTTAATTGAACTCATGGCCTAATTAAGTGAACTGATATTTCCCAAGTTCTGTGTTTAGGGAACAATATAGAAATTAGAAAACTAAGTTTGCTAAAAACAAAATATTAAAATGTACCGAACAGTTATATAGGAATAATGTATTTTTTTTTCTTTTTAACAGTATTTTCATCTTGATTTTCATTCTACTTTTTTAGGTGTTCTAATTGTTTAATTGATCCATTATTTACTCATTAGTGGGTCTGACTCTAAAGTAGTTGCAGCCTTTGATTATTCAGTGTTGTTTGCCTGGGTGTCTGATCTGCTCGTTTTAAATTGTCATTATTAAGATACAACAAAGGGGGAAAAACTGCACAGAGAAAGGGCAAAGTATAATGAAATCAACAAAAGAGAGTTAAGCATTTAAATCTATACCAAAAGCAGAAATATTTCTAAATGTCTTATAAATGTAAAAACCATGCTGCTATGCTTTTCTCAATGTCAAATAAAAGAAAAAAATAAACAGCTAATTAAATGAGATCAGTGCTATCAGGTGTTGTCAATGATTAGGAATCCGGTTGGAAGAAAAACCTGCAGCCTCAGGGATTCACCAGGACCGAGTTTGGGAAACACTGGCCTATACCATGCCAAAATGTGATCAGCTTCAGAAAATAAAAAATATAAGTAAAGTTTACAAAATATAGTCCAAGTTCCATCAGAGGGAGGATGACTGTAAAACTACAGTTTGAGGATGAAAGGGCAATCAAAGAATCTTGATAAATGAAATACTTATTACAAACATGGAAATAAAGAACAAATGCTCAAAAGTGCCAAACAATGCAAAAACAGTTGCCATGAAGATAACCTACAATAACCAAATCCCAATATGTTAAACAGAAGTCAAAATCCTTACACAAAACCAGAAAATCCTACAAGTAACAATAAATAATAAGAAGAAAACTTACCAACACCCAGGTGCATACAATGTACCATAAGGGTCTGCAATTCCCATAAGCCTTGATAAGGCTGGGAGCAGTACTTCAATGGAGGTTGACAGGTGGACCTGCTTCTTGGGGAACCACCCATAAAACACAAGAAACATGGCAGAACAAACATCAATGCATGGAAATAATAAATAAAACTGATAAAGAATACATAATGATACAAATAATAAACATAAATAACAACATTACATAAATGATTATAGCTATGCTTGTCAAGTGCTTCCAAATAGTTAAAAAATGCAGCTATCAGAAAGGCATTCCAGCAGTTAGTATGACTTGTTGTATAAAAAAGTGTCTTTGTTTTCAAAGTTTTAGTGAAATTCAAAGCAAACAGTTCATACAAAAATAAAGAAGAAAGCTGATAATACAAACACAATACAAAAATCTCTTAAGGATTAAGTGTCTAGGTACATTTCGTAAAGTTTCTATATGTTATCACACACACTAGTACCGTATGAGCATATAAACACACGGTCAGAAAGCTATTGTATATGCAATTATCATCATTCTGTGTAACAGTTCATGTTTCTCCCTAGCTAACTTTTTTCTGAGGTCAGGGATATAGCTGTAGATTAAGAACATTCCATTAACCTGTTAGCTTTATATGAAACATACATTTCTTTTTTTTTAAGAAAAAAGGTAAAGGTAAATTTACTGCAAAATTAACTTAAAATATTTGGCTCTTACAATGATAGTAACCAAAGAACTGAAAATGACCGAAAGGTCATAAAAAGGAACTTAAAAATAAGCCAATGTCACTCTGGCTTAAATGTAACATGCAAGTGTCACACTTTGAGCTACTTGTTGTATGAAAATGTGCTATATAAATAAATGTTGTTGTATATTTCATGTGGTCTTTTTTTTAACGATCCAATGTCCACCATGAACCATATCTGACCATGAGACAGTAGATGATCTGGTTGTATGGTTAAGGTCATGTGGGTAAAGGTGTCCTTTTAAATGAATCATTGAAGAGTAGACATACAATAAAGCAGAACCCAACACTGATGTTGTGGCCCACAGTAAATTTTTATAATCCACCAATCCAATTCCAAGCCCATATTTTGCATGATAGGAACAAGGGGAGCTAGGACCTATCCAGGTAGCACTGGGCACAAAGCGGGGACAGCCATAGATGGATCACTAGTCCACTGCAGGGCGCCTTTATATCTACACCCACACAAATTTAAATTCATGTGCTTAGAATGTTGAAGTGCATGCAGACTCCTTGCAGGCAATGACTAGCATTGGAATCAAATGCAGGGTCTTGAAGTGGTATAGAAACAGCAGTAATTACTGCATTGCAATGCCCCTAGCTGCAAATGAATTCTTTCAATACTGTATATTTAAGTTGTTAGTGTGATGAAATATAGTTATGGTACATCTGAGCAAAAATAACATGCTATTTAATATTAGAAGAGGCCCAGAAGGGACTGGTGGCCATTTGGCCAAGGTTAGCAAGTCTTTGTATTCTTGAACTACTAGTGAACCCAAAAGTTTATTTTCTTCTCCTTAACTGCACTCTGGCCATTGCCATTGTTAAAACACTACGGTAATGACTCTGTTAAATCAACAAGTATCATTCTTAATAACTTTTAAGTTACACTTATTTCTTTAATATTTATTTGTGGATGTATGTTTTACTTCTTTCACTTCTTGTATAATTTCCGTAGAATATTTTTCTAGTGTCTGGTTTTATCTTTATAATGATATATTTTTAAAGTAAGTTTAATCTTTGTTAAGTGCAGTGCGCTACATTTTTATGATTTTTGTTATAAGATAAATTATTACTATTATTCATAGTGTGAAAAAGGTTTGAGCAAAATAAAAGCCAAATGACGTGATGAATAAATTATACTATTATCTATCTACAAGTAACCCCGCGATTCGCCAGCGAATCGGAAATCCTAGAATGGCAATCAGTTTCTGTTCCGTCCGATATGTGGATGGATGACATATCATGGAGGGCGGGTGCATCTGGGGAAATGTCATTTAATCCAATAAGCATATCTGTACTAAAGCGGTTTCGTTTTGTGGAGACGTGAGTCTGTTGCCTTCGCTGACACCGACTGCTTGAACAGGTTGTGTTGTTTGGGGGCCACCTACTGACTCTGGGAAGCTGCTGCGTCTGACTGTGGGGCGAGCGCCACAGCGCAATATGCGCCTCGGTGGCAAGCCGCTGCGTGAAGACATATCATGGAAGGTATATGCGGTGGTGTGGGCGGTCGCGTCTGGGCGGCTGTACAACCTGGCGTGCACGCTTTACCCCAGGTGTAGTTCACAGGTCGTAGTCTCGTTTCTGTGTTTTCTTTGGTTTGAGCCATGACTCCTTTCGCAAGCGTGTTGTAGGTGCGGGAGTTGTCACAGTTGGTTTGAGCCGTGACTCCTTTCGTAAGCGCGTTGTAGGCGCACGCGTTGTCACAGCGTGGACCTGTGGGGATTCCGTCCGTACTGTAATACAACCTTTGAATCCTCTCGTTTCTTTTTTGCTCTGTGGCGGGCAGCAGTGCGCGTGCGCCTCGATGTGCCCAGCGGCCAGCGCCCAGCGCCCTGCGTCCATATCCAGTTTACAACCATCGGTTAGTAAGATGGATCTTGCCATTCCTGAGCCAATTTAAACCAGATTAGGCTATAAGGGGCTGGAGCCTAAAGGTTATGATACATGAGAATGTAATGCCACCTCTGCCAGTCTCCGCTGAGACACCCCATGCCCAGCTCCATCATCCCTCCACCATCCCACCACTATTGCTCTCTGACATACGCAGTGTGATCTTCTGAGCTCTTTAGTTGCTCCTGCTCCTGGATGCTCAACAGGAGTGACCCTACCGCATGAAGTCTCAAGCTACAACTGTTGACAGTTCAGAGCACGGTGGAGAGAACGTCTGGAGCTTTGCTGATGAATTAGTGTTAGACAAATTCTGAATCATTATGATGTGAAGGTAATGCAGCTGTGAGGCGGTTTTAAGTGTAATGTACAGCATCTGTTTACTCTGTGCTCACTGAGTGATGCTTAAATAACATGCAGTTACTTATGTCTAGGAACAGCAGGAATTAGCTGATGTACAAGTGGCTTGTCTTTTTCCCATAATTGACTAACTTGTATTAGGGGACCATTTTGCTATCAAAAACAGGTGTCAGACAAGTAAAAGGAAAATACTCAAAATGTACAAGTTAAACGGACCTATTGCAAGGTAATTCTGAAACTGTAAACTAATATGTAATTGAAGTCACACAGAATGTTTCTCTGTTTTAAGACAGACATTGTCATGATCTCTGATTTTCATAAATTATTTCTGCCCTTTCTGAGTGCCTTCTAGACCAGATATTGTGTTATAACCATTATGTTATTGACCATTGGCTTATTATCTGACTACAGTTCCCCTGGTCATTTTTTCTTTTACTCTGTCTTATGAGTCACTACAGATGAGTTTGCAATTTTGCCAATGCTTTTCAATGTCAGATTTTGAAATTTCAAAATTTTATACAGCAGCTCTAAGTCTGAGATATCACAACAAAAACATATTCCCTTGAAGAATAAGTGTGCCAGATTTCAACAAAATCTGTTCACCTGAAACTGTGTTGTTTCATGTGGACAGACAGACATGACAGCTACAGTAGCTCCTTTTCTCATTATATGCAAACGCACCTAAGAAGTGCTAGAAAGGCTAATGAGCAACCCAAAATCTGAGTGAAGAGTGACTTTGAAACATATAAAATGGTAATGGTGAGGTTTGACAGTCAAAACACTGAGAGTCTGAGCTTCTTTCTTATTAACAGACTGTGCAGCATTAAAAAATGAGATGTTTTACTTTGTTTCAGGCATCATTCTTAGGAGAGGTTAGGAGCACGCACTGATACAGCACATTGCTGCACCCACCACATGACAAACCAACTCAGGATCCCAGATTAGGACCCGAGTGCAGCACACTAGTTTAGATGGAATGGAACCAACGTGAGGTTTTTTATGGTAGCTGGAGTGCCAATTCTGCCACCAACCCCCAGGTTTTCCCCGCAGGTTGGAGGGTTGAATACAGATTAACGTCATACCCAGGACAGAGCAATTGCAGGTTAAGGGCCTTGCTCAAGGGTCCAATGAAGTAGAGTCACTTTTGGCATTTGCAGGGTTTGAACCGGCAACCTTACGATTACCAGTGCAGATCCCTAGCCTGAGAGCCACCACTCCACCTCATATCATTCTTAGAAATGGTGAAAAGTTACTAAGTTACTCCTGCATTGTTGGTCTTCCACTATAACACATTGCAAAAAATATTCATTAACATTTGAACCTTCTCAGCCCCAAATCAGAGACACGAGGAGCAGGAGCCTATCCTGGCAGAACAGGGTGCAGGGCATGAGCCATCAGTCCAGTTTATGATTTCCCATCATCCCAAATTGCACTTCTTTGGAGTAAGGGAAGAAAACCCCCACAGACAAAGGATGAACATGTAGACTCCACACAGACAATATCCTTCGGCTAGGTAGCAGTGCAGCACCCCAATTACAAAATGAACGTTGAATATTTTTAAATATAAACTAAATACGAATTTAAGTAATGCAGTAGTTCTTTTTTTTTTTGTACTGATAAATGCAGCCATATGATATTTGACCCTGCCAGACTGTGGAACCAATTCTGAATTGAGATGTATTGGTTTTCTACTGAAGTAAAGTGGAAATAGCTCTTAAATGCAATTAAAGGAATTGTATTAATTTGTACTTTTCTCAAAAGCTTGCTGGAATACTCCACTTATGAAATAATGTGTCCTGCCGCAGATATTGCCCGACGCCAGTGAGTGTCTCAGTGGACTGAAACTATGTTATCAAATCAATCTTCTTGGGAACTCTTTAGTAGCAGACATTTATTTTTCCTTCTATTTTTATTGACATTGTACTTGATTTCTTTTTTTTGTCTATGAGCAATTTTCTATTGGATACAATTTCTTTTTTCGTGTTGTTGTAGCCTTCATTTTATATCATTTTAAACTTAGTATTAATTATTTTTTAAGCCTGTTCATGCTTCTCTTTCCCAAACATGCTGTCTCCATTTCAGGGTCACCCTGGTAACATTGTGTGTAGCACCCTGACCAGGGCATTAGCAGCAAGGGAATGAAGTGAAAAAATATAAGGAGGACAAAACCTGTCCAGCTGTGCAAAATTTGAAGTGTGAAAGTGCAAAATGTGAAGTGCTGCCATTAGCAGTCTGCAAATAAGAGAAGGTTTCATTGGCAAAAAATGGTATTGAATGGCACACTGAAGGATGAGCACATTCCACTGCCATATATTATAAGAATGAAACTTTAGTGCCTAAAGCCCACCCAGCATTACTGAATTGGTCAATTACATTTCTGTAAAATGAATGAAAATAGGTATTCATAATAACTGTTAAAGATGGGTCAGACTTTGATGTAAAGACTCTGCCTACAGTACTGCTGGGAGGAAACTCTACTGAAGCTGACAAAAGTGAAATGTGATTGTAACACTGAAATGTAATTAGAAAATGAATCACAACACACATCATGAAATGCTTTTAGGCCAGATTTTCTTCCTGATTTTAATTTCTTTCTGACTAGTAGTCCTTATTTATCTTTCACTTCCACAAGGAATTCGTCTCAATGTAGCAGAATAGCACACTAGAAAGTTGGAGATACTGTATGTGCAGTCAATTGGATTTGAATCTAAATTTAAAATTACCTCATATTTTCTCTGTGTTCTTAATTATTATTATGGGGGTGAGACTGGGTGTAGGTGCATGCAGCAGTGTGGGCTACCAACCCTGGATTTGCGGTTAGGCCAGTTTCCTCATTAATGCCCTAGGGTGCGTAATTTGGCACCTGTGCCGACTGAAGATTAAAAAGGAGCTGGAGAAGGACAGAGAGGGAGAATGAAAAGAAGTCAAGTGTAAAGAAGGAGTGTGAGCCTGCATTGTACTGAGGAGGCAGGTAGTCA
Source organism: Erpetoichthys calabaricus (assembly GCF_900747795.2). Taxonomy (NCBI): domain Eukaryota; kingdom Metazoa; phylum Chordata; class Cladistia; order Polypteriformes; family Polypteridae; genus Erpetoichthys; species Erpetoichthys calabaricus. The sequence goes on from NC_041406.2 coordinate 47,688,705, forward strand.
GTGGCCCCACGAATGGAACGTCCCCCGCTAAACAGTTTGGAGGACCAGGGATGATTTCAAGGACTCCTAGGGATCCTGTAGACTCCAAGGAGGGCATATTGGAAGACAGAAGTCTGACACCAAGCCTCCCAGCGGAAGCAAAAGGGTGGTGGCCAGGACAAGAGACGGAGCAGTTGTCAATGTCTCAGTGACTGCAATACCCGACAGGCAAGCTGGAAAGGGAAGAAAATACAACTTGATGTATGCATAGTTTTATTCTAGATTTTTAACTTATTTATTTGAATTTATTTATTCATTGGTTTTATCTCCAACTGAAGAGCATCGGTTTCTATGGAATAATTATTTATTTATTTGAAAAAGCACAGCAATTTTATTGATGAATAAAACACACTGCGCGCCTTTAATACACCACCTTTGCTGTGTTGTTTGTTATGTGTCTTTATTTGACCTTGTCCATCTTGTTCTATGACTATCAGTATCCCTGGTTCAAGGGACGTATTCTAGTTGCGGGAAACCCTGGCATTACAGAATGTGTCGTAGCCAAGAATACATTAATATGTAGCTATATATATAGATATAGAAATGTATGTACATAGGTATAGGGCCAGGCCTCAGCCAGTCCTTGAACCTAACACTAAATGAGAGTTACAAGTATTAGTTGGCACTGCACCGAAGGAATATTTATTTATCATACTATGAAAAAAACATATGAGCCCATGTAGAACAAACCTAAACCACATCATAGAATTCCTTATTATTTCTGAGGTGCAACTAAACTGCTCCCCTCATTTATTGTCCTCATAAACCTCCATCAGATACTAAAATTCTTTTCTACTCATGCCCAAGTTGATGTTGCATTCCCTGTCTGTGTTTGTATTTGTTACCTGCTGTTGGTGGAATCAAAACATAATATAACATGCATAATGCAATGACAGACCCACACAATCATTTTCAGTGTCACTAAGGGCTGTAGCCTATCTTGGTAGCATTGGGTACATAGCAGGACACCAGGCACCAATCCAGTGCAGGGCCCAATCCATATTCAACAATTAACCTAACTTGTACAACATGCTAAATATTCAGTCTGGCAACCATCATTGACTGGGACACACGCTATTCCAATTTAGCTGAATCATACCTAGGGGCTGTAAAATGAAAAAAGAGGCTTCAGAAAATAAATGAATGAATGAGAAGATGCAAACAGTATTCCCTCAAACAGCTCTTATCTATCTATCTATCTATCTATCTATCTATCTATCTATCTATCTATCTATCTATCTATCTATCTATCTATCTATCTATCTATCTATCTATCTATCTATCTATCTATCTACAGTATTTACTAATGTATCCCTAAAGTTTTAATTTAAAGGGCTATTCTAAATTAAGTCCATTGTTTTTTGAACGAGTGTGTGGCACAGTATGTTGGACTTATTTTCCAACCCTACTGTTAGGGCCCTGAACTGGTTTAAGAGGACTTCACTATATTATGTGGTCTTGTTATTATAAATAGATATGCAAATCTGAAGTATTAAGTTACGTAGTTTAATATACATTTTTACTGCCTGTACCTGGATCATTTTTTCTTGGAAAGAATTCCGACATCCTTCCTCTTTAAGGAAGCAGATTTTTTATGGAGAATATGCATTTATAAGTTTAATCACAGAAGCTTTATTGTCGTTTGTTTTTTTCAGCCCACGCACTACCATAATTTTACAGATGCTGTTATATGTCCTCCCACATTTCTGCATTCATATTGACTTTTCTTGTGCCCTGTGTCTCTCTTATAAAAATCTATTTAAATTACAGTTACACAATCCAGTGTAAGCAAGCATGAGGAGAATGCACCATATCTACCTCTGGTGCATGAGGGCTGTGCGACACCCCAGAACTAGGGAGATTTGGTTAGAAAAACAAAAATAAGAAATATTGCTGAGCACCTACACAATTTGTTTAAACAAAAAAATTACAGATGTGCCAGAGCACTAATGCATCTGAATGAAAATTTTTATATACTGAACTTACTAAAGTTTATCATTTTCTCTTTTTATTTTATTGTTGCAGCAATGGGAACATAGCAACAAAGCAGATTGTTTTTCTTCAGAGACCTTTCCTGCCACGAAAGAAAAAAGAATCCAGGGTAATTGACCTCCATCTCTTTGACTTATTTTTATGTTTGGCTGTAATGTGATACTCTAATAGGATTTCCTTAGAATAACAAAATTCAGCCACACAGGCGTTGTTTATGAAAGCATAAATATATCCAAAATGATAGCAGCGTCATTTTCTTTTCAAATATTCTCAATGTGGGAGCTTTTGTTTTAGCTCCATTTCACATTTCAACTCTCCTAACCAACTTAGTTTTATTCTTCTGTGGATGGCTGATAGAAAATAATTTTGCTCAGTTTTAACTCACCCAACTGTCCATTCATCCTTTGCCACATATTAGGTTGTGAGGAGTTGGGACCAAGGCAAGCCATATTGAATACAGGAACCAACCTAGAGAGGACAACAGTCCATTTTAGTGTACACGCACCCACTCATTACATTGTCCTGTTGGTCTGACTGTGCGTATTTGTACTGTCAGATGAAATTTTCTTTGACATCTCTCGTATGGGAAGTTTTATCACTGAAACTGATTCTTTAACCAACCACCAATGTGGTTGCAGTCAAAAAACAGAATGATTCAATCAACTTATGAATACAGAAGAAACCTGTAAATGATTACTCCATACGAATATGTTATTTGTTTATCTGTTGTTTACCCCATATTTTTTAGTTATGGCTGAGAAAAATTGCTAGTCTAATGTTTTTATGTAAAGTAATAAAATTATTAATACAATAGCCATCAATGTAGACCAGTACAATGCTGAACAATAGCAAACAATATCAAAACGTTCATGAAAAAAATCTCAAATTGCTCATTTTGTATAATCCACCTGTCTGGGATCCAGCTATATACTCCAAACAAGTGCACTTTAGCTAAAATATTGTTATTGCCTGGAAAATGTGCTTATACACAATGTGAGTGCATTAAAACGAAATTGAGCTTTTGACCTGATGAGTCACCTTTCTCCTCATTCATTCACTCCTTGTCACACATAAATCCAGTACTTTGGGTTTTTCATCCGCTGTTTTGTGAAATTGCATCGCTGTGTTGGTCTTCTCTTTCTGGAAGCATCTCAGATACTTCCATTTTAAACCATTTTCGCACACTTTTCTTAAACTTTTAATTTCTCAAACCACACAATAATGATATCACATGATAGTGATGGTAGCCAATGAACAGTCTGTTACTGGGCAGGACTCCTGCTCAATGCATGAGAATGTGGGTGTTCAAGTGAAAAGCTCATTCTCATTTCAGCTAATTCCATTTTCATTCATCATAGGATCTTATACAATTATTTTAGCAAAAAGGCATATGTTTGGGGCGTAGGGACTGGATAATTGACATATTAATTATGCAACATGAGTAATTTCATATTTTTTATGGATATTTTGATATTGTTTGATGTTGTTTGACATTCTCTCCGTTAACACCTGTTTTGTCAATAATTTTGTTAACTTCGTTCTCTAAAAAATTATAAAGGTTAACAATTGTTCTTAGACATAACTGCAAAAAACATTAGGTAAGTTACAGATAGGGGCGGCACGGTGGCGCAGTGGGTAGCACTGCTGCCTCGCAGTTGGGAGACCTGGGGACCCGGGTTCGCTTCCCGGGTCCTCCCTGCGTGGAGTTTGCATGTTCTCCCCGTGTCTGCGTGGGTTTCCTCCGGGCGCTCCGGTTTCCTCCCACAGTCCAAAGACATGCCGGTTAGGTGGATTGGCGATTCTAAATTGGCCCTAGTGTGTGCTTGGTGTGTGGGTGTGTTTGTGTGTGTCCTGTGGTGGGTTGGCACCCTGCCCAGGATTGTTTCCTGCCTTGTGCCCTGTGTTGGCTGGGATTGGCTCCAGCAGACCCCCGTGACCCTGTGTTTGGATTCAGCGGGTTGGAAAATGGATGGATGGAAGTTACAGATAAATAATGATCATTTTTGGGTGGTGTATTCCTTTCAGATGGCAGAGTGTTTGATGCTGACCGTGCTGGTTTTATTTCTTCCCATATTCTTCTGGGCTTCCTGCCATATACCAAGAACATGTGTGTTATATGTATATATAACTGGCCTGGTGTAACCATGTTTGTGTGTGTGCGTGTGTGTATATGTGTGCGTGTTCAGGATAGGACCTTGATGCATACAATCCTATAATGAGGAAACTGAGTTCGGAAAATGAATAGAAAGATGAAATTTTTATGAAGAGATTAACTTTCTCATATCAAAAAGCCAGCAGAATTTATTATGTGTATACCTCATATATAAATTATTAATTTTCTTTAATTTGTTTTCATTTAGAGGTTAAGCTTTAAACCACGAAACAAGCAAAACAAAAGCTCCATTAAACACTCTGCAGTTAAAAAGCAGAAAGAAAATACAACCATTGCAGCAGAAAAGGAAAATGAAAACCAGATCATTACAAATTGCATAACACCAAGTAACAAAGACCTGCAGGAGAACTACTGGAAAGCTAATACGGAAAAAGAGAACAAGGCCAACACCAAGGGAGAACAGCAGATGCAGCAGGAGGAGTCTGCCCAGGATGAGGAGCCAGAATCACACTCTTGCGTTATGAAAAGCAAGGGAGAGGAGAGCAGCAGTGGTGACTGTGCAGACGCTACAGAGGTTCATGATGATGATGTTGCAGATACGGCGCAGGACACCTGCGATGAAATCAGTGCTGACTAAACACATCATAACCACATTTCTAAGACAGACCAAACCAGCCATTATCCAAAGTGTCGCCTTTGCAATCAGCTGTTGGCTGGTAAATATGCGTGTGAATAGCTATCACTAATGACAAAAAAATCAAGATCACACACAGTTGACTTTTGGGGATATGAATGGTGTTACTGGAAAAACAGACAGAACGGCAACTATGATACACTGAATGAAACAGCAAGCAGCCATGGCCGTGACTCGATCCTTTTAATTACTTCTGGTACAAAGCCTGGATTGGACCGCAATCATATCCACTGCAAAATGGTGACTTTCCTGAACATTACAATATGTGTATTTTAGGGCTGAGAACAATTTAATTCAAGTCATTTCTTAAAAATGTGTCCAAACAGAGGTAAACCCTTCATCTGATTTTGTTTTGTTTTCTTTATTTTACCATTGTAGTCAAGACTTTGAAACTCACTGCAGATTATGTCTTTACAACTGTCTGACTTATTTTCCCCTTGTTTTTTGATCCCACATAACTGTCTAGTGTTGTTTAACTAGAAGGGAGTGTTTGTTTTGGGACCATGAGTTTAGATCCATTGAGGATCATTAAATATGTTCAAAGTAGAATATTGCTGTATAACTTTACAGGTTCTATTACTCAAGAGATCACTCAGAAGCTTCTACAACAATCATACACTTTCTGCTTGATTTGCTGACACGGGACCACAGAGAGCATGAGCTGAACCTCATCTCAGCACAATTTGGCAGATGCACCATTTGCCCTGGAATGGACATGCGACTCTGCTCACTAATGGAGGGCCAATTTAGAAACGGCAAACCACATAACATGTGTATCTTTAGGATGTGGCAGAAAACTGGGGCACACCACAATTTTATATATTGGTATAATCCTCAACTAGGTTACACTTTCAGGCTTTCTCTGTGTCCTTCGCTGTGTTTTGCTTATTTGCTAAGTCAGTTTGACCACTCACTTTTCTTGCATTTTTTTTTAATTAATAGAAAACACTTAAGTTTAAATATATAATAAGGAGTGAATATCAAGAGGACGGATCAATATAAATAACATCTTCTGCCCTTCCCTGAGTGTAATGAATGATAAAGAACAATAGAACCACCTCTTCCCCAACTACCACAAGGTCATAAAAAGACAACACCTAGCATAAGGCATCCCATGTGACACCTGGTGCTTTAAATAAGAACAATGAGTAATACATATAAGAAATAAAATAAAAAAATCTTTCATTCTGGCTATACCCATCTGTTTCTGGTTAAAACTGCGTCCTCAGTTAAGGTGAGGTGTGACTAAGGCTACATTCACACTGCAGCTAAAAGTGGCATTTTTTTTTTGTTTGACTGTTCCAATTAATTTTGAAAGTGATTTAATTCCAATAAGAGTGTCTACAGACATGTATCATGAATGTGAGCCATATATGCAAAAATTATTAAAAATGAGACCTAATAGGCATCCTTGAACAACAGTAGCGTGCTATTTCACATTGCTTTCAGTGCAGGAAGTTGTCAGCTCGAGATGGAAAGAAAGAGAAGCTGCTTGGAGCACAATTACCACTCCCATATATGTGAACCTGTGGATATAAGATTAGATCCAGACTGGTGAGAGTGACACGTGGAGGGCTTTGATGCAAATCCGTGGTTTCACAATTTCATAATTGTTCAATTGCTTATGTCAACATCTGTCCACAGAATTCACTCAGAAAAATGCACACTTTCTGTCAGAAACAATGTAGCAATCAGGCTGTATTGGCTGGTGATAAACAAAACACACAGACATTGTCCAACCTCTCTAGATGTTGGTGAGTGATCAGTGTGTTTGTTTCACTATGACTGCACCAGTGCCTTGTGCTATATTGCAATGCTGGACTACACAAGGTTGCCTCAAGAAAATTACCTTAGGATGTCTTAATTTAGACAATTCAAGTATTCAAATGCAGGTCAGCTTGTCTGTATTGGATTTAGTACCACATACAAAACTGGTCTAAATCCAATATGAAAAATGTATATTCCATATGCATTTTTTGATGTCTACACTTCCCTAAAACTATCTGATCTGATATAAAATATGACTGAAAAAATCAGAGTTCCAGGTGACACTGACAAGAGAAAGAGTGTCACCACTCAAGCAGTGTCCCCACTTCTGCAATTTTTCAGCAGTTAAGAGGAACTTACTGAAAACCGTACCCAAAAAGAGAAGTAACATCTAAGAAATAAACATCAAGTAGCAGAATGGGGGGAAAGTGGGAAAGTTCAAAAGAGCACCAGAGTACAGAAGCAGAAGAACTGATCTGTTAGTGATAGCTTGCGAAATTCACAATAGGTTTATGTGCTAAATGACCATTAGGGCTTCTGAAGGAACAAGGCAACTTTTTTAAATACCCGGTAGTCTGAACAGAACTGTTCTACCACCCCAGAGTGATAGGCAAAATTCTAGGATACCTAATTAACCTTTTGAATTCCCTGAAAGCCTAAACTTTAAACTTGGGGAGGGTCCTTAAAAATAAATTTTAACAACATGTTACGATGTTTTAAATCACGTTACTAGGTTTGTGAGAAAATATGACAGTAGCCAGCAGACAGCTCATCACAGGCAGGGAGAGAAGGAAACAGTCTATGAGTGTTTCACAGGATAGGTGGGACTAGATGCTTGAGTGGTAGCAGCTCATCTTTTTGTGCTTGCCTTGGTCTCTGTGATACTGTTGTGCGTAACAGTGAATAGCAGAAAGTGACTGAGACTGCTGATACCATGGCACCGACTGTTTGAATACTGCTTTACTATCCAATTTTCTTTTTATTCTGCCTTAACTAGAGCTACAGCTCCAGTCTGTGGCAGGGTGGCACACTGGTTCACTGCAGACCATTTCATTTATCTGCATGATGAATTAGCTATTATAGCTTTGTACAAACAGCATCTAAGTGTGTAAATCTCATGAAAAGTGTCAGTTGCTGTGATGCTAGTCAGATATACAGGGTGGTGTGCCTTTTGTTTGCAGGTTGCTAATCCAGGTGTGGTGCAAGTCGTCTACTTAAGATATGCATATCCTAGGTGATGCATTTCTCCTTAGATAATTGAGTGTATTTTCCATACTACCTGAACAAGACTGTAGGACACAGCCAACACTGTTCCACTAACGCAACCTGCTGATTACCAAGGGGTATTTGACATACTGCACATCATGTTGTGTAGATTGTTCCACTCATTTCATGTATTATGTCTCTTGTTGTATTCCTGTTGTGTTTTTAATTCTTCAAAATATCAAGCTTGAGTACCTCTTCTCATTTTGATGATCATTTATGAATTTTGGATATTAATTCAGAATTCTTCAAAAATGAAGCTTTTTCTTAAAACCAGACCTTCATTATTTTTGTTTCAAATACAAATACTGTACATATCTTATGTTCTAAAATTTCTGCACTACTGGTTCTAGGTTTGCAGTTTTTGTCATCTGTTACTAAAAGTCAGGAACATGAAGTTTTGCTTTGGTTATGATGTCAAATGTCCTTGTTTTATAAAACCAGAAATTAAATATTCCAGTATAATTTGTACGGTCTAATATCAGAAAAAATATACTTGCCCAGAACTCCAAAGAATTGTATTTTCAAACAAGCAAGCAAGCTTTTCAGTTTTATTACTTCTTTTACTAATGACTTGCCTGAAGACAGATCTCTGATTTTTGGAAGCCTTTGAAAACAAGTTAAGGATGTGCTGGAGGAAAACAGCTAAAGAAAGGATTCATGTCACATATGAAAGAAAGGTCTGCTGCCTTAGGAAGCCGAGGCCTTCCATGTTCTACCTGCTTCAAAGTAGCATCATGCATCAAACCATATCTACTACCTCATTAATGATGAGAAATATATTTTAAAATATAATATCACACACACATGCATATACTGTACATTTATATTTTACTATATGTATGATTATATTATTGCATATGTTATGATACATTATTATATCAATGGTTTCCAATCCCAGTCTTGGGGACTACCCCCCTACCATGGCTGCAGGTTTCTGATCCCAGTCAGTCATTTTAACTTTAACTGATGTCATTGTTTTATTAGCTGGTTTTTTTTCTTCTCTTACTCTGCTTTTAGAAAAGAGCAGAAGTGTGCGATTTCAGTTCACAAGAAATGTTGAAATATTTTGTAATAATTCACCTTTTTCTTTCCAGATTGATCCTTTAATTGTATACTAACAATGATAATTAACAATGAGCACAGCAGACACCCAGGCAAAGGACACTCTGTGCTGGAAGGCTGCAGCTCCTTCAGTATCAGACGTACTAGCTTTGTCATCACTAGTAAACAATAACTTAAATAACCAGAATACCTGGAAGAGCAGAATGAAAATCACGATGATACCAAAAATCTTAAAAACCAAGATAAAAGCACTAAATGATATCCATGAAACATATACAAGTGTGTATATAATTCCAATAAAATTTAGTAAACCCAGTTTGAACATTATACTATCAAACCCTTCATCATTCAGTGTTGTTTGCCCTGACATCTACTTCTCTCATGGTTAATGGTCATTGTTAGGATACAATTCAGGGAGCAACAAGGAGAATTAATTGTAAAATGAATAAAAGATAGATAGATAGATAGATAGATAGATAGATAGATAGATAGATAGATAGATAGATAGATAGATAGATAGATAGATAGATAGATAGATAGATAGATAGATAGATAGATAGATAGATAGATAGATAGATAGATAGATACTAGTAGCAGTTCAAAAACACACAGTGCAGTGCTCGGCCATAAGTCTCGTTGAAGTCAAAATCAAATGAACATGGACGCTCTGCTGAGAGATTGTACCATAGATGAACAACACCCAGTAGTGAGATTTCTTTGGGCGGAGGGAGTGAAACCTACTGATATTCACCGAAAGATGTTGGTCTTGGGTACCTCTTGCACAAACTTTATGGTAACCCAACTCATCATGCACTATGCACTATGACTTATGCAGATCCATAGCTGACATCCAAATGTGCAGCAGCAGCAGATAATGTAATCCATCAGTCTTTTCTGTTGGCGGTATTTACCATGTCGATCTGGGCTTATGTGTGCGATGTTGATGTTCAACCAGATCGAGCTTTGTCAGTTACAGTTGATCTCCCTGCTTTAATCCTTTTTACCTATTCATAAACTTCTATTTGTACACTTTTATTTGAGTCATGCTGTTTACACTTCCATACTGAGCTATCATCCTTCATGATGATTTGTTCCTCTGAAATAATTGTTTTTTGCCCAATGACAGGAGTCCATGACATATCAACAATACAATGCAATTTATTTTTGTATAGCCCGAAATCACACAAGGGGTGCCACAATGGGCTTTGACATGCCCTGTCTTTAGACAGCCCCCAAGCCTTGACTCTCTAAGAAGATAAGACAAAACTCCCAAATAAAAACCCTTGTAGGAAAAAAAATGGAGGAAATCTCAGGAAAGCAATTCAAGGAGAAACCCCTTTCCAGGTAAGTTAGGCATGCAGTGAGTGCCAAAAAACACAGAATAGAACACAAGTAATACTTAATACAATAAAATAGTACAATAGAGTTGTTTATTGTTACAATTTGGTTCATTAGAAAGTTTACTTTGTGAAACACAACTAAACTAACTGTAGTTTGAAACAAAGTAACTAATCATCTCCTTAAGCTAATGGACTATAAGTGTGAGAATGCCTTAACTGTGATTTCATAAGTTGGGCTTTGAATTGATGTTAAAACCCTTTGTATAACTTTTCTGTTTAGTGTTATAGTCTTGAGGTAACATTTGGGTGATGCCAATATGCGGTATGGAAGAAGGACTAGTTACAGTGGGCACAACTAGACTTGGGCTGAAATGCAGACAGTTTGAATATGATTTTCAGCAACCATGCAAAAGGTGAGAAGAGATATACTGTGACAGGACAACTTCTGGATTAAGGTATGAAGGAGGACAAAGGCAGAAATGATAGGCCTAAGGACATTCCTTAGAGTACTTGACCTACTAAGGTATTTAATGCTGGACGGTGTGGAAGATCGAGGGCACTCCAACTGCCCCAACCCGACACAGACAGACGCAGGAGGCACAAGTCCATGCACACAGATTTTATTTTTCTTTTGCTATTCTTTACAACATGTTCCAGCAAGCACATCATTCTTTTTCTCTTTCTTTTCTTTTTCTTTCTTTTCCTTTCTCCTCCATTCTTGCCTAGCAAGCTTCGTCTCCCTCCTCCCGATTCTTTCTCCCCAAGTATTGTCCACTGTCCCCTTATAGAAGGGACCTGGAAGTACTCCAGGTGCACGGTGATGAACTTCCAGCAGAACTTTTGGGTGTGACAGAAGTGCTGTGCTCCAAGGCTCAGCATCTGCTGCAGCACCCCCTAGCGGCGCCCATAGATCCCAACAAGAATGTATAAAACTCCAGCTCCCATGGAGCCCTGCAGGAATCTGAGGCAACTCTGTCATTCTGGACGGCTGCCACCTAGCATTCCGGAGGAGGTAATGTTCTGGCCACATCTCCTCCCCTGCTCCTTCCGTTTCGGAGGCATCCTGGCCAGGCAAGGGCCCCAGTCGTCCAAGACAATGGGTTTCATCAGTCTGAGTGAAAAAAGTAGGAGGGGGACTGGATATTTTTGTGAATGTGCCATGGTCAAAAAGGGACCAGCACAATTGAAACTAAAATGTGTGATCAAGACATTAAAATTTGGACTGAATTCATCCAGTCACTGCACAGGAAAGTAAGTTACATCACCCTGGCCAACTAAACAACAGAAATGATTCACTCTGTATCAGTAACTTAATAATGAACCATTCTGAATGCTGGTGACTTCAATGCATCTATTAGGCATGTTTCCTTCTTGGACACTACAAGCTGGACTTGTTCTTTGAAAATATTAATGACTTTAGATATAAATCTGTGGTACAATCCGAGCAGGTCTTATCATACTGCCAACAACAAGCCTGCCATTGACAGCAGCACCTCTCTGTTATCCAAGCCAGACATTTTATGTTTTTTTGTGTTGTTTATTTTTATTATATTTATTATATTTTTTGGGATCTTCTGTAAAAGTTTAATTTCCCCTTGAATTTCTCCTATCTATCTATCTATCTATCTATCTATCTATCTATCTATCTATCTATCTATCTATCTATCTATCTATCTATCTATCTATCTATGAAACAATCAATACCAATTTGTCACTGAGCACACTCAAACACAGCCTCCCTACAGCGAGCCAACTTAAGGCCAGTCACCAATCAATAATATTCCTGCATGTGTTTGGGAGTCAGAGGAAAGTGGAATACCAGGAAAAAAATATGGGAGAACAATAAATATGAGGAGAACATGAAACATCAATTAAAACAACCAAAGACAGGGTTCTGGCCATCCAGGCAGGTGGACTGACCACTCTTCTACCTCTGAAATGCCAGCTCTTATTCTGCCTTTGGCATCTCTACAACTCTGCTACCGCACTGCAACCAACTGACCTTCATACTGTCAGGGAGCACTCTCTTCTATGACATATTTCTGGGATAATAAAAAAAAACATTTCAGGGCTTCAGATTTACTCCATCAAGCTAATAATGACCTCTCTGTAAAAAAACCTGGGTGGACGAGGAAGACCATGCAAGCAGAGCACAGAAAATGACTGGGTTGAGAATTAAAAGCAGTTCTGTACAGCAACAGTGCCATTCACAAAAAAAAATGTCACTCTAACTCCGGAGACACATGTCTCTGACAGAGGGACTCAAGGAACAGCCAATTCAGAGGACATGCTGGGCTTACTTGCATGCATTTTGAATGTTTGCTTTGTGTTTGTTTCTTCTACATGTACTGTATCTGGAACAACTGTTCAAGAAACCATCATGTATTCTGTTGTAAATTTCCATTTTCCAATCTGATATAAGACTTTTCATTATTTATTACACAGCTTTGTTTTTCCTTACAAGATCAATTTTTGGGGAGGTCATTTCAGAGTTTCAGCAACATTTTGCAAATACCCAACAAAACACAGAACTCCAATGGACAGAGGCACCAACAGGAGCCCCATTGCCTGGTTTTTGACTTTGGCATGTATTTTTGACTATGACTCATTCTCCTGGTTCATAGTTATAAATTTTTCAATATCTCGTGGAGATCAGAACATGCACTACCTTTATATGAACAGTTAAATGTAACTTTAAAATAATTGCAGTTACCAAGAATGGTACATAAAGAGTGTAGCTAAAAGACAAAACTGTGGAGAAAAGCATGTATGAAGGTAAGGCAGGACACCGTGACCCTGCAATCAATTTTCAGGTCCAGCCTGCCACTGATACCACCCATTTAGTCATCTCCTTAAAACTGTAGTTACACATGGGGCTAGGAGTGGGTTCACATACCTATAAAGTATTTGAAGGGTTTCCTATGCAAGAAACCGGTGTATAGGAAATAAGAGGTACAACAACAAAATGAGCATGAGATGGAAGGAACAAAAGGAGCTTGCAGAATCATTCCATGGATAGAAGGAAGAGTCTGAAGACCAAAAAAAGCTGTCAATGCTCATATAAAAAACCAAAACGTTTGTCAAATTAAATGTTGCAAAGTCCTCACACTAGCCATGTTTTATTTGAAATTGCATAATACATCATGTGATTAGAAATGGAAGAAGCAACGGTAAACTTTATGGCCACAGCATTCAAAGATCAATATAGCAAGGATACGAAAAAAATAAACTGTATAACCATGGAAAACAATAAGGAGAGAAAATCTAAAAATAATCCATAAAAGAGGCAACCAGAGTCTAAGATGTAAAAAACTAAGATTCATGATAACAAGAGGGATTCGCTAGACATCTCTCTTTCTAGATAGATTTCCTGAATAAACTATCATTAGTTAGTGAATGTTTTGTCCATTTATTTATTCTCCTATGTTATTTTCCTATGACATAGTAAAATGCTGGAATGTCCACTCGTTGCTTTCATTTAATGAGGTTAGCAATGAAAAAGCAGCACTTGGGGCTGGGACAGGCTGACATGGCTCTGATTGATCTCACACTGCGCTCTTACAAGGAGGAATGTGCTTTTGCTCAGATAAGAAGCGTCTGTGTGAGTTTAGCGTGGGGTGCCATGGACGAGTTCGAGCAGAGCTTGTGGCACATTGGGCGGCTTGGTCACACTGCTCTATTTGCAAGTGGGAACCTGGCCAAGCTGAAGGAAAAAGCTAAGAAGATCTTTGGCAAATACTTGGATTGATTTTTTTTTTTTGGCCGTCTTCTCTACTCTGGGTCTGGGAAAGATGTTACTTAAGTTCATTGCTTGTAAACCTACAATGTTTCAGGCATTTTGTTTTTTCACTCAAGCTGTTTTGATTTATCTTTTTATCTGTTTGGGTTTGAAAGGTTAAAGAAAAACAGATGTCCGAAATTCATGCAAAGCCAAAGAGCAGAATTTTTAAGAGCTGCATTAATTAGCATTGGTCAGTGTATAATTATCCATGCCAAGAGAAATATCTATATGAGTGCCATCCCTTTACCTCCAAAGACCACACAGATCTGAAGATATTATGGATATCTGAAAAATCAAAGATCAGTTTGTAACAAAGATACATAACATGAATTTTATGTATGATATCTATAAATTATTCTTTGTATGTCATTTCGTTCAGTTCACCTGCACCTGTGATATTCCTTTTTTAATTACTTGTGTATAAAATTTGAACTAATTACGGCTACTCAATTGATGTTCAGTGTTTTATAAAAGACATCTGCTGAAATTATGTTTTTGAATTAGGGAAGAATAGCGAAGTCCTGAACTTTATACAACACAGAGGTCAACAATCAGGAAAGGAGGAGAGAGCAGATTGCACCAAGGATTTTACTGGCTGATCATAAAGTGTTTATGTATCAGAAGAAGGATTAGCAAGTCCCCTTTGATAAGCAGCAGCAGAAGAGCTGGTTTGGGCCTGTGACACGGTTGATGCTAACAATGTTTGACATTGGAGATCAAGTAAGCTGTATATTTTTGTTATATCCTTCCTGGGACCTGTTAAAGGTTAATAGTGGAGGATGAATTTCATTAGTCAGAAGAAGATTATGTTTTACAACACCTTCAGAACATAAGTACGTAACAAATTTGACAAGCAAGAAGAGACCATTCAGTCCATCAGTTCATTTGTGTAGCTGATAGCTAAGTTGTCCCAGTATCTCATCCTGACACTTCTAAAGGGTCATCAAGGTTGTCAAAGTATCTGCTTGAGCTACATGTCTCGGGCAGTTTGTTTTACATTGCTGCATTTCTTTGCGTAAAGAAATGTGTCCTGGCTTCAGTCCTAAATGCTCTTCCCCTTATTTCCCACTGGTGTCCTCAAGTTCATGATTCACCATTTAGTTGAAGCAATTTTACTTGATCTACTTTTATCAATGCCTTTAAGAATTTTGAAGACCTGAATTAGGTTCCAAAACAGTTTCCTCTGCTCAAGGCTACACAGCTATAATTCTCTGAGTCTGTCACAGTAGGGCACATCTTTAAGTCAGGGGATGCACTTGGTTGCTCTCTTCTGCACAGATTCAAGTGCTGTTATGTCTTTCTTGTAGTGTGGTAACCAGAATTGCACACAACACTCCAGATGTGGTCACATTAGTGCGTTAAATAGTCTGAGCATAACGTCCCTTGATTTATATTTCATTTTTTATGATATAACCTAATATTTTATTTGCCTTTTTTAATAGCTTCTGCATTTTGCTCATATGATGATAATATTGTGCCAATATAAATCCCTAAATCCTTTTCAGAGGTTGCTCCCTGTGGCACAATGCCTTCCATGTTGTATTTATAACTGATGCTCCTTTTGCCAATGTGTAACAGTTTGCCCTTATCTATATTCTTGTTCAAGGAGGACTGATTTATACAGACTGTAGGGAAAAATAGTCTATCTTCTTAGCATTAGTGTTTATGGTGTATTGCACTACTGTTATGCTATAACATACATGAAATTTTTTGTTGTTCACTAGTGTCCACATGATTCTTTCTGGAGGGATTTATTGAAAGCATTAACTTGCTGCTGTTCCCAAACCACAGGACAGATCAGGAGATGAAGACCTATTCAGGAAATGAAGCAAGAATTAAAACCACAGTACTAACATGTGTTTAAGCCAAATCACCAAACCAAAGTCAGAAAACATGGAGGTGTGACATTCACTGAAAGTATCCGTATCCGCAGTTGTGGATGAAGAGTCTTGTGCACCACCAGCTTACTCAGCTCCCACATGTTGTGGCCTAGAAACCAGAACTCATTCTAGCAACTGCTACATAAAATGGTGGTGCCCATAAAAAAATGCCATTTATCACATTGCATCTGAATTAAAATAGATTTTTGTTTGGATTTTATATAATGGCTGCGGTGGGCTGGCGCCCTGCCCGGGATTTGTTTCCTGCCTTGCGCCCTGTATTGGCTGGGATTGGCTCCAGCAGAACTCTGTGACCCTGTAGTTCGGATATAGCGGGTTGGATAATGGATGGATGGATGGATGGATTTTATGCAATGGAGTGATAAATTGTTGAAATGGAATTGAATTAAAATATCTTGCATATATATAAAAAAAACAAGTAAAAGCTGAAAAGTTGTGAGTGTATATGCTAAATAAGATCTGGTCCAACCAGTTAACTTCAGAAATCACATGCTCTATCATATGATGTCTGTTGTCACACACATGCACTTGGGAGAATGTTGATAGGTTGGTAGGCTAATGGGGTTGCTCAGCCAGACCATGATTTTGCGCTGTCACCTAACCATCTCTCCTTTTGTCCCTCTGCAGATCAGCCAAAAAACCAACCAAACAATGATGTCACCATAAACCCACACTCTGATGATGTCATGTCTGGCTTTTCCTGATGACGACTTCCCTGCAGAACCCACCTACCTAAGACATCATTTCCTCTTCCAGCCACCCTGGACCATACCTTTCCTGTCACTTCTGTTCTTCCTGCTGTTCTGTTTTGAGCTTGATTGTGCCCCTAATCTTTTTGAGTCTCCTGCTCTCCTTATTTACACTGTACAGACAGACTGGTTCTGAAAGGCCCCTGCAAAACCACTAAGCAAACAACATGAAGATCAAGGAGCAATCCAAACAGGTCAGAGACAAAGTTGTGGAGAAGTATAGATTAGGGTTGGGTTATAAAAAAAATATCCCAAACTCTGAATATCCCACAGACCACCATTAAATCCATTATAACAAAATGGAAAAATATGGCACCACTACAAACCTATTACAAACCTGACAAGAGAAGGCCACCCACCACAACTCACAGACTGGGCAAGGAGGGCATTAATCAGAGATACAACAAAGACACCAAGGATAACACTAAAGAAGCTGTAAAGGTCCACTGCAGAGTTGAGGAGAATCTGTCCATAAGAATACTTTCAGCTCTACACTACATAGAGCAGGGCTTTATGGAAAGTGGTCAGAAAAATAGCCATTGCTTAAAGAAGCAAATAAGAAAACACATTAGAGTTTGCCCAGCAGCGTGTCGTGCACTCCCCAAACAAATAGAAGAAAGTTCTCTGGTCAGATAAGGATAAAACTGAATTTTTTGGGAAATGCCATGTGTGGTACAAACCCAACATTTCCCATCTCCTTGAGCACACCATTCCCACAGTAAAGCGTTGTGGTGGCAGAATGGTGCTGTGGGGATGTTTTTCATTGGCAGGAACAGGAAAACTGGTCAGGACTGGAGGAAAGATGGATTGCTCTAAATACAAGGCAATTCTTGAAGAAAACCTGTTTCAGTCTGCCAAATATCTGGGACTGGGATGTAGGTTCATGTTCCAGCAGGGCAAAGCCTCTAAACATACTGCTAAAGCTACACTGGACTGGCTTAAAGAGAAACATTTAAACGTCTTGGAATGGCTTAGTCAAAGTCCAGACCTCAATCCAATTGAGAATCTGTGGTATGGCTTCAAGATTGCTATACATCAATGGAACCCATCAAAATTGAAGGAGATGGAGAAGATTTGCCCTGAGGAATGGGCAAAAATCCCTGTGGCTAAATGTGCTAAGCTAATAGAAACATTCCCAAAGACTTGCAGCTGGAATTGCAGCAAAAGGTGGCTCTACAAGGTATTGAATTTGGGGTGTTAATACCTATGCACACTCATGATCTGTTTTTTTTTTTTGTCTTAATGATTGTTTGTGTCACAATACAAGATATTTTGTAGCTTCAAAATGGTAGGCATGTTGTGTAAATCAAATGATGCTAACCCCCCCAAAAATCCATTTTAATTCCAGGTTGTAATGCGACAAAACAGGAAAAACACCAAGGGGAATGAATGCTTTGGCATGGCACTATATATTAATAATTAATGATACTGTTTAACATGCTGTTTTAAAATTGATTATTAACAATTACTGTAATTATGTATTGTATTGTTTACACTTGAGCGTAGTTTTGTGTACTTCTGACTGTTAGTAAAGGTGGCCTACTGTAACACTTCAGTTCCTATGGATGCATCTGTTTTTCTATTATATATGGGGCCTTTCATATCTATCTACCTACCCTTTAACTACCATGTATTGCCTTACTTAATTATCTGTTGTGTCTACCTGTTTCTATAATATACATATTTATCTGTTTATCTATTTTATCTACAGTATTTTCGTATCCATTGATCTGTCTCATTTTGTGCTTTTTATCAAGTCATTTCAAATACTTTTGGTATTGCACTTTTTACTAAGTACAGGATAAAGGCTCTTGCACAGATTAACACCTGTAATACATTATCAGATAATTAAACCTTATAAATAAGGATACACAAAATTTAATTCCCAGTGACTTCACAAACAAATGTGCAAAATACATTGTGTTTCATTTTCAGCGAAATTCGTGCACTCACAACAACAAGTGTATTTACTCCTGTCGTTATTTAAATAAAGATCTTCAGGGAACAAAAATTACTAGACCTGTTCAAATCCTTAACTAAGATAAGACAGTTGCTATGAAACCCAGGAGGAGTGGGGTTTGGGATTGGCAGTTTTCTTTATAGTGACGTTTTGCTGTTGAGAAAACAAAGTAATGTGCATGATGGTGTGATATGGTGCCTATTCTTGTGGAATATATGTTGCATGTTGCAATTTTAAAAAGTGTACTGCATTTCCTTGTGCTAATGTGAACGAGAGGCATCACACGGAACACATGCATAAGACAGCTGCAGAAAGAACGCAAGTAAACACAAAAGTGAGAATGTGGCTTCAGGGTGTAGTAATCATTGTTTCCTAATCAAAATAAAAAAAAATTAAACCCTTTAACATTTCACAAATTGCTAAATTACCTGCAAAATTCATTTTAATGCATATTCCTTGAATCTGTATGCAAATAAAAACTTGCCTTTTGGTCATCACTTCTTACAACATTAACATACAAGAATACCCAAATCGTATAAACTTCAAAGTGAAACATCTGCCAATCCTAAAGTGTCTCTCCTATCTATTAATTAAAAAAAACTTTTTCAGTGTATATCTTGATCACAAACTAAACAAAAAATGAAAAGTGTTCCAACAAGAATGTGGAAAAAAATAACTGCTGTGCACATCCTCCAGCCCGTCTGCCATTTTATGAAAGTTTTGCTTCACGATATGTGAAGAGGGGCAGCAGAGACACTTGAACCCCTGTGCCTTCCTTTTTAACTTAACATGTCCTCCCTGGGCGGCACGGTGGCGCAGTGGGTAGCGCTGCTGCCTCACAGTTGGGAGATCTGGGGACCTGGGTTCAATTCCCGGGTCCTCCCTGCGTGGAGTTTGCATGTTCTCCCCGTGTCTGCGTGGGTTTCCTCCGGGCGCTCCGGTTTCCTCCCACAGTCCAAAGACATGCAGGTTAGGTGGATTGGCGATTCTAAATTGGCCCTAGTGTGTGCTTGGTGTGTGGGTGTGTTTGTGTGTGTCCTGCGGTGGGTTGGCACCCTGCCCAGGATTGTTCCCTGCCTTGTGCCCTGTGTTGGCTGGGATTGGCTCCAGCAGACCCCCGTGACCCTGTGTTCGGATTCAGCGGGTTGGAAAATGGATGGATGGATGGATGTCCTCCCTGGGCTCAGATAGCATTTTTTCTCCAACCCAAACAGGTTCTTGCTGGGTGGCCTGGCATCTTTCAGCTGCAAAGGAGTTCATGAGTTTGCCTGGTGCTGCAGTTTGCTGTATTGTACCAGCAATGGCTTCTCACATTGTTGACCCAGAGTGTGAGTGTGGCACCATCAGAGCTCAGAAGCTGGCAAAGCTGCTTGTGAACAGACCTTCAGTTGACAAATCAGCAAGAGAGCCACTGCTAATCCCACTACTACTGTGTGAAACAGAGCAAATCACCAAAGTTGAGTCCAGATACCAAGGCCTCAGCTTCTTCCGGGTCAACAAGGGTACAAAACCACCTCAGCTAATTAAAATCTGAACAGACATGACGGGGATTGTAGAGGAGATCCCAAATTGCATCTTTGGGCCTGACTCCTCATCTTCTAATGCTCTTATTGTCAGGATTCAGCACCATTTGTGATGATCCCTCTGTGGTACAAAAAGCTAAGCAGCCTGGAGTCTAAGCAAGAAGAAGCAGGAATTGTCTTCAGAAACTGAATGCCCTGGTTTAAGCCTCACCTGCCCCCCAAAGGCCACATCTTTATCATGCTCAACACGTTCCTGACACTTTTGTTCTCTCCTTCCTCCTGAGGATTTCACATTTCTATTTGACTGTTTCCTTCACATTGTATAAGAGCCACTGCTATGGTAATGAGTATTTTCATTGCTGTCAACGGCCACAGGTCGCCTTTTGGCTTTCAGCCTGCACCGTGATCAGATCTTTTATTCTGTGAAAGGCGGCAGTAAATGAAATGCACCTGTGTGCAGACGGTTCGCTGTTTCACAGTCGGAAACCCCAAGAGGTCTGTGAAATGTGCAGCTGCCTTTGAGGATCTGCTGACTGACTTTTCCGTTTTCCTGAGGATTGCAAATGAGCTTCAGACTTAACACGAGTCTGCTAAATGGAGAGAGTGAGCTTTGAAGTTGTGCAGCACAGGAGATATGCCCTCACAGGATTAAATGTGTATGATTAAGAGGGAGAAAAGTCGACCTTCAGCTGGCGTGCGATTGGCATTTCTTCACTTGGTTAGTCTTCCTGATATTCTCAATCTCTGTGTCTTTCTGAGCCTGTGTTTTCTATTAGATCCTGGCAGAAATGGTCACAAGGCAGCAGCAATCCTGCATTAGGACATCAGGTCACCACAGGACACATATATCGTGGCACAGCTGCAGTCTATCTGTCCAGTTCACATTTGGGAAGAACTTTCAAACTCCACACAGACAGTGATCAAGCCCACAACTCTGCTGGTCAGACTCACAAGTGCTAACAACTGGACCATCAGCCCACTCACCCTTGGTGTCTGGGAAGAATCCTTTTCAAAAGGATGTAGACATTGAGAGAAAGTACAAGCTCCGTAAAGACAGTAACCATCTCATGGTTTTGAACCCAGATGCCTATGTTTTCCCCATACATTTAAAGAATTTCAGAGGAAAGAATTAAATCTGTGGCACTGGGCAATGGAGTGACCTCTCTATCCCACAACAGACAAGAACAACTGGTGCTCCCGTGGCCACGGGATGTTCCTTTGCCTCAGCAGTTCAATTTGCTAGTGAGTACAAAGCCGCTCATGATATGGCTGACTCATGGTGAGCCTGTCACTATTTACACTCATTTCTCAACTGTATAGCACAGTTTTTCCACCATGACAGCCTGAATTCCTTGATATATGAAAGTGTGGTACAGGCATGCTGACCTAAGTGGACTCCAAAGTGTCCCAGAGTTGTTGCAGAATTGCCAATGGTTACTCTGAACAGTCCATTCCTTCTGAATCTGCAGATTCTCAGCTGGATTGAGTCTGGTTGGCCTTCCTGGAATGGAGCAGTGTCCCACTGATAATCAATCTACATTCAATAACACATAATGACAAAGTGAAAACATATTTTTAGAAAGGTTTGCAAATTTATTGAAAACTTCCTCAATCCATTGCACCACACATCTTTGCATCGTGTCCTTCAGTCAGCTGGGCCTGTGAACTCCCATGGTTACTGTACACTCCAGTCATCCAGCATCCCATTGCAAGTTTACCTGAATGTCTGTTGTTATGGGAGGGTGGGTAGAAGGCTCCTTGCAGACGTCTCTTACACGATACAAGTCAAGCCAGTCTCACGCCGTCTTTTAATGGCACCAGACAGCTCTGAGTGCCTTTTCAGCATTGGCCCATCCTTGGCCCACTGGCTGTGTGTGAGCTCACCAGCAGGGCAGCTTTTCTTGACATAGTAACCCTCACACTGTATTGCTTAAGAGATTGATTAGGAGACAAAGATAGTCAAGGAGTGATGCAAGAGTCAAAGCCAAAATATCAGCAATAACGTGCGTCTAAGCCAAATCACCAGGGGTCATAGCCAGGGATAATATTCATAAACCAGAGATTCTGTAGAAATCACAAACAAAGGGAATGCTTAGAGATGTATCTGCAATCATAGACAAAGAGACTATTGAGACAGTGGCTTAAATTACATTGTGCTAATGGTGTCACATGATGCAAATTCCAAAGGGTTTGGCTAGTAATTGGGACCCAACCAGTACCCAAAATGGCATCACTCATACATGAAACAAAATGGCATTGCAGTAACTTCATGACATGGTGCTAAAACAATATAAGAGCTAAATAAACTGATTACAAAATGAAGGTACCATTAGATTCACTATACTGTATATCAAAATCAAAACAAAATCTGAATAGAATAAACACAAATGTATTTAGCCAAAAAAAAAATTAAAGAAACAAAGGCTAACCTAATACACATATATGGTGCCCCCCGCCATGTCATGTACACAACCCTTTATGTCTTCACTGTTCTTGGACCCCCTGTGGATTGCACACACCATGCACCTACTGTCCACAAGCACCTGGTCTGGACATGATATTCGGCCACTGAATCAGCTGTTATTTACATAGGTGCACATCACATGGACACCCATTTTACAGTGCCATTCATAAAGAAATTATTATAAGTCAGTTATAAGTATGGGTCAATAGACCTCAAAGTAAAAATTAGGCAGAACTTAAGAAAAACAGTAAAATAACAAAAAAATGGCCAAATGCTAAAGGCATTTTCACACTTTTAGCCCATTTCCCTTGTGTTTAATCAGGAAATTAGTTATTTTGTTTCAATCTCCCGTTAGTTTGGTTGTGTTTCACACAGCAAATTTTCAAGGGACACCAAGAGTAACAAAAATCCCGTAGACATATCATGGACTTCTGTTTTTGGGCAAAAGTTTTGTCCTGGGAAAACTAACATGAAAATTTGACAAGAGCTGCTCTTGTGCACCACTGTATTTGCAAAACTATGTGGTTTGTTTACCAAATGCAGATTGTAATGCCTGTGTTGCCTGTATCATTGGCATTCCTTGAACCTGCAACATTGATAGTCATCACCGGGATAGACTACAGCAATAAAGACACATAAAGAAGAATGGCACAAAAATGAATTGTGCCATTTATTCATTCAGGTTCCAAGCAAATAAATACGTTGTGGTATGGTTCTTAATAAATAAAACAACCCATGATAAAAACAAATGATCTTCTGTGGGAGTTATAATCATACCATTACATAAAAATATGCCAAAACAACATTAAAATCCAAAATAAAACCTTGGATTTAAAATTGGTTTCATTCTCTGATATCTTTCTGCAAGG
The DNA here is from genome assembly GCF_900747795.2 of Erpetoichthys calabaricus. Classification (NCBI taxonomy): domain Eukaryota; kingdom Metazoa; phylum Chordata; class Cladistia; order Polypteriformes; family Polypteridae; genus Erpetoichthys; species Erpetoichthys calabaricus. Next base: position 47,712,225 of record NC_041406.2, read on the forward strand.
CCAGGGTTTTCTCAGCAGGGCAGAGATGCCAGAAACTGTGGTCAATCCTTAAATGGCTTGTGCCCCAGCCACCTCAGTCAGTCACGTATTGAGACACCCAAGGCCCGACTCCATCATCTCACTACTGTCCCTGGGCATCCGTAGGATAACCTCAGACGCCAATGAGAGCCATTCCTGTCGCTCATTGCAGGGCCTCCTGCTGTATCTGCTATCCAATGCACCAGTTTGCACTCTAAATCTCACTCTAAGTTCCTCACCATATCTCTTTGATTTTTTCTCCCATCTATTTATTTCTCTTTCTTTCACCTTTCTCTTTTCTTTCCTTCCACACCTTTCACCCACAATATTAAAATCACTGACAGGTGAAGTGAACAACACTGGGGTGGGATACGTATATTAGGCAGCAAGTCAACAGTCAGTTCTTGAAGGTGATGTGTCTGAAGAAGGAAAAATGGACACGAGTAAGGATCTGAGCGACTTTGATAAGAGCTAAATTGTGATGGCTAGATGACTGGATCAGAGCAACACCAAATGGTAGGTCTTCTGGGATGGCCCAATATGCAGTGATTAGTACCTACCATAAAGTGGTCAATTAGTAAACCAGCCAGTGTCATTGGCACACAAGGCTCATTGATGAAGACTACCATTTTTTGTGTATACTGTATACATTTATTGTTTTTGTTTCTTTTTCATTTGGGGATTTGAAATACTCACTGTAAATATTATACAGTTTCACTATTTTTTGGGACATTGCTTCTGTGTTTGCATGTCAGTTGCAGTGAGGACTGTGTAAAAAGCACGCCTGATATTGTTTTTTTCTGTGAACCACTAAATAAACCCCACTTTTGTTTTTGCAATACCATCTTTTTTGTGTCTGTGTAACACCTCTCAATTCTGATCCCAATCAGTCCCAAACTATAAGACACCCAGTGTGTAGTCTGGTCTCACCTTTCTCACTACACAGGGTCCCACACTTGCCTGTTCATATTCAGTTTCAGAACACACAACACTGGCAAAACAACCTGGTCACACAAAACTTAATATTTATTCAATAATTTTAAAAATAGGTTAACCAAAATCTAGAAATCCAAAGATCCAATAATTGAAGATACAAAATTACTAAAATAATATTACATCAAATATCAAAACATGAAATATTAATTCAATAAACCTGAGAAATTAGCAACATCAAAATGGTTAAAGGAGAACAAACCTAAGGAAAAGAAAGCACAAAAAGGGCAACTGAAAAAAGCAGCTGTCAAAAACAATTCAATGCCACAGTAAAGAGGCTGAGGCCAACAGAGGTCTTAAGTAGCCATCAGGTAACTAAAGCCCTAAAGACTGCAGCCCACCTGGGGGCTTACACTTAATTAGAAGACCCACACTTGTTACGATTTAGAATCTTCTTTTTTTCCCTGGGTTTTTTGACAATAGGAATCTGACTACTATTTGTTTTGACAGTTACTACATTACTTAAACATTAATTATTTTTACAGTCATTTTTGATGCCATTTTGTTTTGTCGTTATGAGAGGTTAGGTTAGCATGCATGAACTACTATTGCATTTTCTATCGTTTTCTACTGAACCTCTGGGAGTGAGTGACTGGTGTCATCATCATGTGCAACAGTATAAAAATCGTCATGAGAATTTCCTCACTATCTGAGATTGGCTAAAAACACAGCGATTTGTGCAATTTACTTTCTGACTTTGTTATTGACCCCTGCATCACTCTTTGACTACTATTCTTATGGTTAGTGTTTTGCTTTGACAATCGATTTTCTTTGATCTTCGAGTATCACTCTTGCTTTGTTTTCACACTTTGTTTCCAACAATTATCTTCCAGTCTTTTCATAAATAAATTCCCACTATTCCTCTAGTTAGTACACATGCACCCCAACACTAATGATTAGCAACTGATAACAATAAATACAAAAGCAAAAAGGTAAAACGTAATTACAAAGAAAAAGAGTACTGACAGGGAAAGTACACCAGGAAAAAAACAGCACGATCATAACAGGAGGGATGGTCAAAGGGTGTAAAACACAAAATACAAATGACCACACAACAAACTGCATTCCACCACAGCTAAATGCAGATAGTTTGGTGAGAGGGCCTGCTGACCTTCAAAGACCCAGAGACATCCACAGCACCTCATCCTCACACTTTTTACTTCTAGATGTAGTGTATCAGTCCCAGCTGCCATGCCTTCACTCAACTCAACAAGTGCTAGACAGGAGTGTGCCTTCCTTATCAACCTTCAGCTAAACTCCAAAATCTGCTCCATGTCTTATGTCCTGTCTTCTCTAGTTAGCCCTTTGTTCCACTGCAGTGCTGAGCTCCATCTTACAGATAAACATTCAAAATGTGCTCTTGGATGGCTTCTCTGAATTTCTCTCAGACCCCCACAGCCCCTACTTATAAAGCAGGCCTTATGCCAGGCCCAGTGGCATACTTCACTTGGTCACCAGAATTAGGCTCCCTGGAATCTCCTATTTTCCAGCACTGGATTGCTGGGACCTCATCCTCGTTCAGCTTCTCAGACTTTCCTGAAATATTGAATCATCAGCAATTTTGATTTAATAGAATATGTACTCATATCTTACTGATGCAAAACTTCATTTTTTCATCACTGAAGAACTCACTTAGTTCTTAATTCAGAGACTTTAAGTGCTGGGTTCTCAAAGTGATGTTACTAACATAAGTAGCAGAAGAAACTGCCTGCTTGGCCAACATGATGTATGGACATTTGTGCGCCGCTAATATGAAAGTGCTGACATCCCAGCATTATGTTGTTGCTGCAAAATAGGATGACATCAGCTTAGTTATTGGCAAGGAAACAACATGTATGCTGGGTGTACAGGGAGCCATAAGTAAGTTAACGGCCTGAGAAAAGTTCAGGAATATTTAGTTGAAGTAAGGAGTTGTTTGCTTGTATGCACGCCAGCTTGTGCGGGTGAGTGAGTTTGAAGGGAAGATATAGAGAACAATGTGACGTGAGCATTTTGACATCTTCGGTGGTTGTCTGAGACTAGTAGACTTGTGCTGGGATTGGTCAGGTAGACATTGCACTGCATTTAAAATAGAAAAGCAACCAGCAGAGTAAGTTAAATGCAGAAATGAATATTGTGCATTCTTGAAATCATATGCCTTCAACGCTTGTGATACAACTGGAATGTTTTAGCTTCTGCTTAACTGCAGATGATTCAAATGTGCAGCTGGGTTTCATCGCACTGAAATTGGCTATCTTCTCTATCCTGAGCCCCATTTTAAGCTCATTAATCTTCTGTTGCTCTTTCATAACATATACTGTGTAAGGAGGGCTCCCTGTCATATAACAATGTTAAGGAGGTGAAAAGTATACAAAAATGGTGTGTAAGTGTTATCCTAATGGCAGAATAAATGTGGAAGAACACAAAGTACTCTATTGTCCTGGAGAATAAACCAATCGGGTTTTTGAAAATGCAGATTGTATCAATTACAGGTTTTTTAATTTTCCTCAAACTATGATGAAGTTACCCACACTAACTAATTTACAAAGGCATTTACTTATCTTGCTATATCTGTATTCTTTCTTTCATTTGTTCGATAATTGTACATTGTCTTCTTGTGACCAATAATTTACCAATAGATTATAACTTCATAGCATGTGCTTATGTAGCTGCACTGGCAATCGGAAGGTTGCCGGTTCGAATCCCGTAAATGCCAATATGGACTCTGCTCTGTTGGGCCCTTAAGCAAGGCCCTTAACCTGCAATTGCTAAGCGCTTTGAGTAGTGAGAAAAGCGCTATATAAATGCAAAAAATTATTATTATTATTATGTAATAACAAATTTATGGTGCTTTTAGTTTAAAATGGTCAGACAGTTTACAACCTAATAGTAAAAGAATGAGAAATAACAAGAGGTTACACAGATAAAGTTTTGAGGATCCAAGCTTTTGGACAGAACCATCCATCACCAGGATAGCTAGACAATTACATTTGTATAATATCTCATCATCCGGAACCCCATGTGAATTTTTGACATAAATAACAGCTCGTCTGAGGTTAAGAAAGCGATGGCAATATCAGACACCTTGACACATCAGTGAGAGAGAACATTTCATCTGGACAATGGTGAACATGACTCATGGATCACACCAATTACTGAATCAGAAAGCCACCCAGGACAACATCCATCTTTCAAACTGGTGATTTTCAGTAAGCTTTCTAAGACTATATACTTTCAGAGTTTGCTATCTAATTATATGTTCTATTATACTTTCTTCTACTGGTATTATTGAAATTTAATAAAAAATACTTTTTTTAAAATTCTACACTTAGTCTTTATATCTAGAGTAACTGAAGTAATAAAGTAAATATAGAGCCCCTGGTGTAGGAGAGATTGCTATTTGCTGGGTTATCAGGCTGAGTGGGGGACCCAAATAGGAACAACAGTGAGAACCAAAGGGTGTATCATCCCTCATGTGTTTAGGGTATTCCTGAGGACCACAGTAACGTTTAGGCCTTGGTTGTATCCAGAGACATCTGTATGTTGTTCATGCTGAAAACAGCGAATTCCTGTGTGGAGTACTAGTGAGTGACTGTGTGTTTGTGTTTATGTATGTGTTAAGCTTAAGGTGTGACAGTAGACCAATCCAGTAATGAATGTTGTGAGTTTCACTTATCCTATGGTAATACACCTATAAATATAATGGAAGTAAAAATCCATCAACCCATTCTTGCCTACCTAAATGGCACTTGCCCTGCTCCAATATATCATAAGCTCTCCCTCTCAGTTCTGGTGTCTTCCTCTTTCTAGTGAGCCTTAGTCTGAATCTCTTGGCACAAGTCCAGGCTCAAAGTCACTTCTGCCGCAAAGTGGGTTTATACTCCCTGTTTTAGTCACTTTTGTCCAAACCCCTGGGAATCACTTCTGGAGGTGGGCAGCATCTCATTGGCAGAGGGAACACCAGGACTGAACTCCCTGCGAAGGCTCCTGACTCACCTGCACAAATAAGGCACAATGCCCCTGAAGTGCAGAATCTCCCAGGCAGCCCACCATCTACTCTTGTACTGTGTACTATTACCAAATGGACAGGTGGGTTTATAACTGGCCTCCTGTCTATCCAAACCTTTAAAGGGTTGAAACAGTTCAGCCTCTCATGACCTGGGACAATGACAGCCTACTCTTTGCAATTATGACCTTTGGCCAACTTCCCATCACGTCTCTATGTGGGCGGTCAGACACCTCTGATGTTTGGTGGGTTTTCTGCATGGTGATAAACAGGACATGTCTCCAACCAGACTGCACCTTTCTCCTGCATTGACAGCCCATTAAAGGCACTATACCTGACACAGTCAACTGTCCCCAGTGAGCACTGCCTTGCCCACACTGGTATATGTTGGATCTCCTCTTTGTTTACTGTGGTTCTCTCTCCTGCTCTGTACCCCCTCAGTGGTGCCCTTGCCAGCTACCTCTGTTCCACAGCTGTAACCTGGATGACCCTAACATAAGATAATCCAATTTTTATTGTCAATTAATCACCTTAGGATTTCACAAGCCTTTCCCGTCTAGAGAATGAACACATCTACATCAACAGAAAAAACATAGCACGAGATTGGTATGAGCTTCCATACTTCTGCTGGACAGTAGCATGAATGAAACATGGGTAGCTTTAAATCTGAACAAATCCAATAATGGACCAAGTGAACCACGGCTCTATGCAAGCTCCAAGCAAATAAACCTCAGCCTGCCACTGTCTCCACACTATTATGTATCTGCAGAAGAACGAGAGTTCAACTGGCTCACCAGCTGTTACATATCCAGATTTTTAACAGATCACTCGCAAAATAGAAGTGGAATGTGAAAATAAATAGCGTTACTGAGAAAGCGAAAAGACAAACAAGACACAGGCACTTCTGGGCCTTTGCGCATTGTTCAATCTAATTATTTATGTTAAGGTCAACAAGAAAATCAGTGAACCTCAGAAACAAACGCGCGGTACAAGTCAAGCACATCACCCAGAAAATTAAAAGCAGATAACTACACTGGCGTTTGGGAAAATAAAAACAAAAGATGACTGATTGTTTCATTTATGAGCTGCCTTTGAGTCTCAGATTTGTGTGCAGGTCACAACTCCTTGTGATGCAGTTAGACATTACAGTATGTTTGATAAGCAGCTGTGATTGAACCTACAGGCAGGTCAAAGTGAATCTTCTGGAGACTGGGTGTGTGCTGGACATGTGGGTCATTTGATTTGGATTTCAGTCAACATTTATTGTAAAGAAACAACTTATTATGAGCCTAACAGCCAGGGGCAGTGAAGTGTTACTGAAGTAACCAAAGTGCCTGAAGCTGGTAAACCATCAAAACCACAGAGAATCCAAATCTTTGGATCAAATGGAATTGGGTCTTTACAATATACGGTGCCTTCAGAAAGTATTCAAATCCATTCACTCTTTTATATTGTGTTATGTTGCAGCCTTAAGCTAAAATCATTTAAATTAATTTCCTGCCCCCCATGAGGCAAAAATCAATACCTGAGAATGACAAATCAAAAACAGGATTTTAGAAATCTTTGCAAATTAATTAAAAATAAAACAGTAAGTTATCACATTGACACAAGTATTCAGGCCATTTCCTGTGACACAATAATTTGTCTCAGGAGCATCCCATTCTATTGATTATTATTGAGATTTTTCTAAACCTTGTTTGGAGTCCACCTGTGGTCAATTTAAATAAATGGACATGATTAGGAAAGGCACATACCTGTCTGTGGTAGGCTCCACATGTGACAGTGTTTATCAATGCAAAAACCAAGCTATGAGGTTGAAGGAACTGCTTAGAGTCAGGATTATGTTGAGGCACAAATCATTAGTGACTCAGGCGCCGCCGAGAGTGGCAGCCTTTTCAGCAGCTCCGTGTACGACTTTATTTTTCTACTTATTTATTTTTCTACTTTTATTCTTCTCTTTTTATTGATCACTCCTATCACTTTATTTTATGAGGATTCGTTCCCTGGACACACTTATATTTACAACATGGGAATGGATTTTTACACGCCGAGACTTGTCTATTCAAGTACTCAACTTAGAGCGCTGAGAATAAATGCCAGTGCCGGAGTGGTACCCTATTTACCCAACGAGTTAAGAAGGCGGTATCGTGGCAGCAGAGCCGGCACTAACCAAAAAATGAAGTGGCTTGCGAGAAAGTGGCATTTTAAGCCCTTGGTGCCTTCTGTGATTCTGGGAAATGTGAACTCAATCTCAAATAAGATCGACGAAGTGGCTGCGCTGGTGAAAAATGTCAGAACCTACAGAGAATGCAGTTTATTGTGCTTTTGCGAAACGTGGCTAACTACCACCATCCCAGATACTAACGTGGAGCTACCCAGGTTTAGCACAGTTAGAGCGAACAGAGATGCAAGTACCTGCGGGAAGCACAGAGGAGGAGAACTCGTTCTCTATGTTAATAAACGGTGGTGTAACTCTGGACATGTTAATGTCAAAGTCTCCACTTGCTGCAGGGACATCGAACTGTTGGGCGTAAGTTTGCGTCCCTATTACTTGCCCAGAGAGCTGGACACGTCATTGCTGTTATTGTATACATTCCTCCTCGGGCGGACGTGGAGACAGCGAGTGACATCATCCATTCTGCTGTTGCTAAGTTATAAACGCAGCACCCTGAGGTGCTTGTGCTAATCGCTGGAGACTTTAACCATGTGACGCTGGACAAAACATTACCTGCCTTCTCCCAGTATGTGGACTGTAACACCCGGGGAAATAAGACTATTGATTTACTGTATGCAAATGTTAAAGACGCATACAGTGCCACCCCGCTGCCTGCGCTTGGGAAAGCAGATCATAACCTGGTTCTCCTTCAGCCTCACTACAAACCAAGAGTGAGGGTTCTACCTACAACTACACGCTCATTCAGGAAGTGGTCCCCTAAAGCAGAGAAGGCTCTGAGAGAATGCTTTGGAACTACAGACTGGGATATCCTGCAGGGATCACATAGTGAGAACATTGAGGAGGTTGTTGACTGCACTACCGACTACATCAACTTCTGTATGGACATTGTAGTTCCAGTAAGAACTGTACGCTGCTATGCTAACAACAAGCCATGGATTACAAGTGACATCAAGGGCCTTTTGAACCAGAAGAAAAGGGCTTGTAAAAGTGGTGATCAGCATGAGCTCAAGCATGTGCAGAAGGAACTCCGAGTCCAGCTCAGGGTGGCGAAGGAGCAGTACAGGAGAAAGCTGGAGCAGAAGTTGCAGAATAACAGCATGAAGGAAGTGTGGGATGGGATGAAGATCATCACTGGCTGCAGCTCGAAGCGGGGTGCCACCATCGAGAGAGACGTGAAGAGAGCAAACCAAATGAACAACTTCTTTAACAGGTTTGACCACCCTAACCCACTCTCACTCTCACATCAGAGTACTGCACCCTCCACACATCCTTCTGCTGATACCAGCATAGGAGAGACATCCCCACCCATAATTACAACAACACAGGTGAGCAGAGAGCTGAGGAGACTTCGTGCCAGCAAAGCAGCGGGTCCAGATGGAGTATCGCCACGACTGCTGAAGGTCTGTGCATCAGAGCTGGGGGGTCCTCTACAGTGCATATTCAACCTGAGCCTGGAACAGGGGAGAGTCCCGAGGCTTTGGAAAACATCTTGCATCACCCCTGTCCCAAAGGTATCACGTCCTAGTGAGCTGAATGACTTCCGGCCTGTTGCTCTGACATCACATGTGATGAAGACCATAGAGAGGCTGCTGCTTCACCACCTGAGGCCACAGGTTCAACACGCCCTTGACCCTCTGCAGTTTGCATATCAGGAGAAGGTGGGAGCGGAGGATGCCATCATCTATATGCTACACCGATCTCTCTCCCACTTGGACAGAGGCAGTGGTGCTGTAAGAATTATGTTTCTAGACTTCTCTAGCACTTTCAACACAATCCAACCTCTGCTCCTTACGGACAAGCTGACAGAGATGGGAGTTGATTCATACCTGGTGGCATGGATCGTGGACTATCTTAAAGACAGACCTCAGTATGTGCGTCTTGGGAACTGCACGTCTGACATTGTGGTCAGCAACACAGAAGCGCCACAGGGGACTGTACTTTCTCCGGTCCTGTTCAGCCTATATACATCGGACTTCCAATACAACTCGGAGTCCTGCCACGTGCAAAAGTTCGCTGATGACACTGCTATTGTGGGCTGCATCAGGAGTGGGCTGGAGGAGGAGTATAGGGACCTAATCAATGACTTTGTTAAATGGTGTGACTCAAACCACCTACGCCTGAACACCAGCAAAACCAAGGAGCTGGTGGTGGATTTTAGGAGGCCCAGACCCCTCATGGACCCCGTGATCATCAAAGGTGACTGTGTGTTGATGGTGCAGACCTATAAATATCTGGGAGTGCAGCTGGATGATAAATTAGACTGGACTGCCAATACTGATGCTCTGTGCAAGACAAGACAGAGCCGGTTATACTTCCTTAGAAGGTTGGCGTCCTTCAACATCTGCAATAAGATGCTGCAGATGTTCTATCAGATGGTTGTGGCGAGCGCCCTCTTCTACGCGGTGGTGTGCTGGGGAGGCAGCATTAAGAAGAAAGATGCCTCACGCCTGGACAAACTGGTGAGGAAGGCAGGCTCTATTGTTGGCATGGAGCTGGACAGTTTAACATCTGTGGCAGAGCGACGGGCGCTCAGCAGGCTCCTATCAATTATGGAGAATCCACTGCATCCACTAAATAGTATCATCTCCAGACAGAAGAACAGCTTCAGCGACAGACTGCTGTCACTGTCCTGCTCCACTGACAGATTGAGGAGATCGCTCCTCCCCCAAACTATGCGACTCTTCAATTCCACCCGGGGGGGTAAACGTTAACATTTAACATTATACAAAGTTATTGTCTGTTTTTTACCTGCATTATTATCAATCTTTAATTTAATATTGTTTATTGTATCAGTATGCTGCTGCTGGAGAATGTGAATTTCCCCTTGGGATTAATAAAATATCTATCTATCTATCTATCTATCTATCTATCTATCTATCTATCTATCTATCTATCTATCTATCTATCTATCTATCTATCTATCTATCTATCTATCTGTCTGTCTGTCTGTCTGTCTGTCTGTCTGTCTGTCTGTCTGTCTGTCTGTCTGTCGAAGGCTACAAAAATTCTGGAGCATTCAAAGTTCCCAAGAGCACAGTGGCCTTCATAATTCATAAATGTAAGAAATTTGGAACAACCACAACTCTTCTAGAGCTGGGCACTCATCCGGACTAAGTAACCATGGGAGAGAGGTGACCTCTATGGTAAGTGAAGTGACAGAGAACTCAAAGCTCACTGTGGCTGAACTTCAGAGAACCTGTGTGGACATGTGAGAAACTTCCAGAAGGACAACCATCACTGCAACACCCTGCCGATCTGGACTTTATGACAGAGTGGCTAGATGGAAGTATCTCCTCAATAAAAGACACTTGGAGTTTGCAAAAAGGCCTCTAAAGGACCGAAACAAGATCCCCTGGTCTGGTGAAATTAAGATTAGCATCATGTCTGTAGAAAAACAGGCACTGCTCATCCTTTGTTTAACACGATTCCAACAGTAAATCAGCATCAAACTGTGGCGTTGCTTCAGTGGCAAGGACTGTGGTGCGAAATATCGGCCAACATCGGTTTGGAAGTCAATGAATGAATTCCAAAGTGAAAAAATTTGAGGGACAAATATGTTCTCCTAGTGTTCAGGAATGTGCCTGCAGAGCGGCGCAACACAGAAGTATAAACTGCTTTCAACTGCTTGATTCAAACACCAAACCATACATGAGGTCTTTCAGTTCAATTATGCAGTATTCAGCTCACTTTTTAATTTTTGAGCACATATCCATATATGAGCAGCACACACTGTACAACAATGACAAATATTATATGAAAAAAGAAGTGCAACTGTAATACATGGCATAATGTTAAGGCTTCATTTCCATCACAAAGCTTTGTCCAGGACCTAATGCCGTTTTTATTTCCCTGAGTAACATATTCAGTACATTTAAAGTAACCTACACCCCCAGACTCCCACACATCCTAAGCTTTGCTCCATACCCCCTTTACAACTATTATAATGAAGAATGTGGCTTCATAAAAGCTCACATCAACTTCTCCACATGAGCTGCCTGTCACCAACAGTTAGCTAATCATTTCGGGCCCACATGAATCCAGGGTCAAGCCCTGATCATAAAAAGAAAATAATGGAGACTCATCGAGTCACCGAAAGTGAACCTGCTGCCTGGCATCATTAGCAAGTCATTTTTGATTAAACTGTTTTTTTTTTTTGACCACCTAATCGCAAAGCTTCCGACCAAATGACTTTCCTTTTAAGCACAATCTAGGATACAAACAGATGAGAAAACATTTTATTTTTAGTGGCCAGCATTCATAAATTAGAATTTCCCTTTACTTGTCCACATGACAACCATGCCTCTCTAAACTTATAATTCTCTGAGAAGCTTTTCAAAGCAAATGTTTGAAGTTTTGAAGGTTTAAGTACTTCAGATTTCTCGCAAGCTTCCTTAAATATCCAGGAAATCATGTAGGAGTATTCATGTAGGAGGCAGTTGTTAGCCACGAAGAGGGCATGACTAACAGACTGAGCCTGAGGCGCACATCCAAGAGCCGGTGGTGTGACTGACAAGTCCTGGCCAGGTCACTAGAAGTAATAACACAAAGTTAATAAAAATAAAGCCATGTGAAATGTGCATAGGTTGGCACAGGGATTTGCATGACTGCCTCACAGCCCCTCGAGTTGGGTTCAAATCCCAGCCAAGTAGTGTTACGCAAGTAGTGTTAAGTACCTGGCAGCCATACTTGAGAAAAAGTACAGATATCCTTCTGGAAATGACTCAAGTAAAAGTTGCCAATTTAAGTTTTAAAGTGTCTGATTTTAAGTGTACTTAAGTATTGAAAGTACATATAGGGTCTCTCTGAGATATACAGTCAAAAACATAGTTACAAACTTAAAATAATTCAGGTTATGTTTCTTATTTTTTTGTGTGTGAAATGTATTACAGTCACTAATGTAGGAACCGTGTAACTGCAACTTGAAGCAGTGACATTCAGGGTGAACAGACATCTTAATGATTGTATCTTAATTTAGTGGGGTAGGCACTAATAAGTGAGGCACAAAGGCTTTCTCTGCTTTAAGAAGGAGTTAATCCATTCTTGATGATCCCTTCATAAAATGAATTTTTGTAACATGAATACCTAAGTACGATTAATTTAAATGGAAAACATTTTCAAGAATAACTGGCCCAAAAATGACCCCCACCTACCTACATAAGAATGGACAGAATTAGTTTAATAATAACATTAATCATCAGAACAAACTCTAATAAGGTGTTGCCCTTCATTAACTAGTTTAATAAAGTGCTTTACACAGACTTAATCACTTCTGGTTTCATACTCAAAGGAATGGCTTTCAGCTTTTCTAAAGATTTTCCAATGGTGTCACAATCTGTTTTAAAGCCATGATATATAAAATAATGTGAAAAGAACTGAGAGCAACACACGTGAAAAGGTTAGTGAACACTGAAGCTTACCTCACAGCAGCCTGTGGATCAGCACCACCACATCTAGTAAGGGTCTGAGATCAGCATCAGCTCCAAAAATGACAGAGACTGGTAGAGTCTGGTATCTCTACAGCCCAAAGCCTCTGTCCTGGAGCTCCAAGTAGGCTACCTGGATTTGACTTAAAGGACAGTCATCAATTTTTGAGTCAGATAACCCTCCTACAATCCTAATCTTAACTATAGTGTAACCAGGTGGTGCTCTTGGGGTCTGCAGCTAGACTCTATTGGAGCCCATTTTAGTCAATTCCACCTACATGGACCTCCAGGATGGAGGATCCAGGCTGTGTTGGTAAAAGGTGTGCTAGCAAAAACATGATAAGCTGAAGTTAACTTTGACTGACGGTTATTCCACCCCCTTGATATGCCCATAATGTCTCTGGTCTGTACCACAGAACTTAACTACTCCAATATGGCGATTATACTTGTACCAACTATAATGGGAACAAATCATTATAGCATCTATGTCTGTATATCTATATGCAGCACTATCTACTTGAGACTGAGATAATGTACGCTAAGACTGGAACTCCATGTCACCATTCACCCTACTATGTTGCACAGGTCGTAGAAAGGAGTACTTGGAACAACTGTATAGATGATTGGGCGTTAGCCTAAGTGGCACACATTTGAACAACATTCCAGATTCATCATACACATCTTCATAGACAATTCACCCACAATTTTCTAAAGCAAGGGGAGTTTTTATTTTAGATAATTGACTCAGTAAAACATTGTGTGCATTTTTGCAACCTCCTTCTATTCTGGTTACAGTAACAAATGTGCCAAGCACAATATAAGTAACCATTTACACTTGAATATGTAGTGAAATAAAAAAGTAGACAGAAAATTTTATACTCAGCTCAGTAATAAAATGTTTCTACTTCATTACCATACAGCACTACAGCCAGGTCACTGTCTGCACGGTGTTTGCATGTTCTTCTCTTACTAGGCATGGCATAGGCATATGCACTAGTGTGCCCACTGATGAACAGGAAAGTCTTTTTGTGGTGTTCTGTCAGTGGGATATAACAAGCAGGCAGGAAAGGATGACAAGGGTCCTCATTTGTGTTTGCCAACTGAAAATGTCATGAAGGCAGTGGCATCTACATCTTCTGTTCAGATGACACCATTACCTTGGTCTCTCCCTCTGTTGGTTACCTAATGGCTTAGTTAAGTATTTCCTCACCTATTGAAAAAGGCACATACTGTAACTTATGAATACTGACCTTTCAATTCATGGGGTTAGGATGTATATGTTCTTTACCTAATTATAAAATGCTTCTATTGCCTGCAAGGGGTGCTCATTTACTCACAGCTACTCTCTACATGGGCTCACCTGTCCTCCACACAGAGGTTCTGTGTATGTTTGTGGGGTGTGAGTTGCTGCTTTGTACTTTCTCAGTGGATTTAGGAAGACTTATAACCCAGCTAGAACTTATCCTTTACTTAGACTGTTACCTTTCAGTTACAGTTACAACAACACTACAATACATTATGCTAACTGACAATTGTTAAGTCTCTGAATCAGAGTAGGTGTACTTATAGTTCTGGTGTAAGCAATGCTTTGTTTCTTTCCTGATCAGCATTCTCCAGACACGTGGAAGGATCCTCAGTATACTTTTTTTTTTCTTTTGTTTTAGAAACTTGTCTCCTTCTTTGCCTTGGTTGCACCTTCTGGATGAGGTTGGTACTGCAGTTTCTTTTTGTGGTTTAAACCCAGAGTGTCAGTCCTCTTGTTTCTAGCAAAATAGTGTCTTCTAAACAACTGGTAATCAGTCAGTTTCTATTTTCAACATGATAAATGTGTGGACTTTCATATATGGGCTCCCTCTGCATGTGCACTAGCTATATTCCTCAGCAAGGTATGGACCCTTTGTTCAACTTCAATACAGATAAATCGTAAATTCTTCCAGTCCAGTACAGTTGCCTTTGGAGTAAATGTATTGCTTCATCCTCTACTATGGCCATAACCTATAAGCTATGGGTTCTGGCTATAGATAGCCAAAGTTTCAGCTACATTGGGAACTGAAAGCTTGATGAGAAAAGAAGAGTTTTTAAAGGAAGAAATAGACATCTTGTCATTTTTTTTTGGGTGTACATAAGCCTATCATTTTGGTTGACAACTGGTTTAGAGTTCTGTCCATCAGTTTTACATCAGTCAGCCATAGCAAAAATAGATAATGTCAATCTGTCCTTGGCAATTGATACAGAGTTCTATCCATCAATGTTACAAATCCTTGAGTTATGGCCCTTTGTTCGAACTTCGGTGTTAAGCTGATGCATCCATGAGATGTTTCTACACTGCTGCTTGGTCTGGGATTGATCTTCTTATCAGATAAGGGACAGAGTCTGCATTTCAGAGAGCCTAAGATGTGTTATAGCAATAGCAAAAATGGATAATGTCAGTCTGTCCTACAAGAGACCAAGGAGGGCACTAAATCTAGGGATGCTGGTCCACTTGGACAACTATGAGGTCCTCTTTGACTTTGTATTATATCTGGTATGCCCCCAAAATCCATACTGTGAAGTCTGTAAATTAAAAAAACA
This sequence comes from Erpetoichthys calabaricus, assembly GCF_900747795.2. Taxonomy (NCBI): domain Eukaryota; kingdom Metazoa; phylum Chordata; class Cladistia; order Polypteriformes; family Polypteridae; genus Erpetoichthys; species Erpetoichthys calabaricus. Next base: position 47,727,391 of record NC_041406.2, read on the forward strand.
TTACTTTGAATATAAATCAGAAAACACAATTAATTCCAAAAGTAGGAAACAAAGAACAACCTGAGTGGTCAGTGTTGTTGCCTCACAGATCCAGAGCCCTGGGTTTGAATCCCAACCTGGACATTCCGTGTGTAACATCTCTGGATGGATGGGTGCTCATGTAGCCCTGTGTTGGACTGCCCTCCCCCACCCCCTTGGATAGATGGGTGAGAAAGTGGCTTGAATTATGGATAAATACATGACTGTCAATGATCACTGATTAAACAGATCAGAATTCAGCAGTAACCTGCATGGCGACGAGTTCATCGCTGAAGGTGTTTTTGACACTGAATTCAATTGAGCCAGGATATTTATAACACTGAGAACAGTTCAGGGGGCCTCTCTCTTTCTCATTGTCTTGCTGCTAAAAATTTTCAGTGTCAGTTGACAATTTTATTTATTTTTAGATGCATTCCAAGAAGACTGTTAATAAAATAAGAACCAGCATGCACAATAATTAAAAAGTGTTACGTTTTTAATTGAGAAAGTTGATAGATGGTGTGAGCTAAGGGCCTACCCCGCCTTGTTAAACAATAAATAAGAGCTTTCTTCAAAATGAATTACACAAACAACCCAGCTCATAGTCTCCATGTGGAAGAACAAGTGCTAGCAGTAATGGACAAAAGGCAAAAACAAGACACTTGTACATTATAAGGTACTATGGGCAACTTACAGACACCTGCCAAAATTGTTGCATGATTTTGATTTATGGAGCTCTGGAGAGACAACACAAGCCGGGAACAGTACATCACACTTCACTAGGACCCTCCATTCACCTCCAGAACAGCCTGAATGCTTTGAGACATGGCTTCAACAAGGTCCTGGAAACATTTCTTAGGGACTTTGGCCCATGCCAGCTGTAGAGGATTATGTTTGTCCAGCAGACTTTTTATACACATATCCATGCTGCAAGCATCCTGTTCCACTTCACCTCAAATGTAGTGTGAAACAGAGTGTTACAGGTCCATGGCAGATCAGCGGAGTGAAGGTGTTAATAAAACAGTACAACTCAGACTCATGAGTGCAGGTAAGAGTGAGTACAAAAAGTTGTGCAGAAACAGACTGCTTATTGGGGGAATAAGCTGGTTAATCAGTCAAGTGTACAACAGCGATCCTCGCAGCCCTCTTTTATTAGCAGGTCTGTGGTTTGTTTACAGAAGCACCAACACTGGTACAAAAGATCAGGATGACCAGTGTGAAAAAAAAGCAAGACAGAAAATGAAAGTGTAAGAGAGAGACGAAAAAGAATGAACAGCAGGTAATCCAGTGTAAGAGAAGGAAAGTGAACAAAAGAGAAGGCTCGTAGTGGAGTGAGAAAGTAGTGTCATTCCAGAGTTGATCAAACTTGATGAGGGAGAATGCACAGGGGCCAGTGCCCCTCATACAGCTTCCAGCTTTAACTGACAAAGAGCCAGGCTTGAAGGAACCCAGCAGTGAACAATGGAAGTGGCTAGGTGAGACAATCAAAGGTGATCGGGTTTGCTGATGTCCGGTCAATGAGCCTTAAGAGGACAGCAATGAAGCCAAAGTGAGAGAGACCCTGGAGAACGAGCCAGTCCTTGATCTAATTTTATCTCTTGGTTTTATCTATTTATTGCATTCGTTTTGGTTTTGACAATTTTTATCTTCACTATACTGTTTTATGGACCATTTATTGATAAACTAAAAGAATTTTAATGTACCATTCCATATGCCATAAAGGGTATGTGGTGATATTCAAATGTCATTCAGTTTAATATGTGCCACATTCTACATTCTATCATACTATTGTACAGAACATGTGACCATATACTACTGAACAGAAGGTGAACATTGGGGGTGGGGGGTCTACATTTACATTAGCACTTTTAGGAAACAGTTCTGTTCATTGCTTAGAAACAGTTTAAAGCACATTAACTATAAGCTTTTCTCAGGCTTTTTTTCACAAGGTTTTTGGTTGCTAAGTGTGTGTTGCTGAACAAGTATGGGAATGGGAGTAAGAAATAACTCAGGTAAGCAGATTTGTGTTTTCAATTGAATAAAACAGAGTTGTGCATTTTAATATATTCTTGTTTATCAAGACACTGGAAAATGATGGCTAGTTGTAGCAGGGAAAAATTTGGCTTTGTAGGGGAATGTGTCCTTACTAGCCTTCCCTATGTGGTTACTTGAGTCTGTTTAGGGATGAGCCTGTCTAGATGGGCTTCAACCACACTAGGAAGATACCAAGCGGAAGTATTAACTCACACCAGATACTTGGATACAATAGATACTTTAAAAATGACTGCTTCTTTCCCCTTTTACTAAGCCCAATGGGACATGAGACAGCCCTACTTCAGAATAGTAGTAAGCAGTGGCAGAATAATCATTAAATAAATTTGTTTATTTGCACAATATGCCTGGTGTCAGTGCATGTCAACATCCATTAAAAATTGGTTCCAACTTGTACTTGTTTAATTTCCACAGTATATGACTACCTACCTGTATTTCCTGTGTAAAGGGCGCCAGCCAAGTGAGAGTGTATGCAAGTCCTTGATCTTTTGGCAAGCAGGTGACCCGAGGCTCGGAACAGTAATCGATGCACTATTTCATGTTCACATCAATGGTTCATAGTTCACAGCCGCCATTAATATAACCACAAATGAGCAAGTGCGACTTTAGGGAGATTTCAACTTCAAGTGGAACTTCAGAAATCAAAGAAAATGTAGTTATTTCTTTAATTGAACACCTCTTCATAAATTGTTCACTTGGAGAAAAAAGAAGATACTGTAAAGGAGCTTGGACCGGACTGATTTGACTTAAGCATTCAGAAGCAGGCAAGTGATCAAGGACGAGCCTAAAACATCTTTCTGAAAAATGCAAGCAGCATGAAAGTAGCTGCAGTCATCTAGATTATAGCGTGAGGCCATTTTTTTTGTATTGCCAGGCTTAGTGAAATGACTCAATTTAATCAGAAAGTAACTAAGAAATTTTCAGATCTAAAGGAAAGGGGGGCAAAATTTATGTTCAAGGAAATATAGGTATCCTGATCATAAAGGCACAATAAGGTTTAGGCTGGACTTGTCCTGTGAGCGTAGTACAAGACAGGTTGGGGGAGTGAGTTATGTTTAAGATGTGCGGGTCTATGGATCTTACAATGTGAATTTGTGCCCAGGTGACGTAATCCTAGCAAACTTGCATAGAACTGGGCAGACTGGAAGTGCAGAATAAAATTAGGGTGGGAATGACTCTGTGGGTACACTAAATGATAAACTGTAGTGCAAGACATGAGAAAAATCAGAGGAGCAGTGATCATATGATATGGATGTATGGAATACAGTGGAAGTGGCCAAGGACTGGGTAATCAATTTAGCAGAGGCTGAATAAGATTTGGATTGGATTTATGCTATGGATGTGTTATAGGACAGAAAGAAGTGCATGCTATTAGAAGATTATGGAGGTGGGACTGTGGACATTATGGTGTGGGTTTTGAAAGAATGGGGAACTGGTCAAATTGGCAGAGGACTGGGCAATTTAGAGACAGGTGTAGTATAAAATTTGGATGGCAGGTGCACCTGTTCCTTTCCACATCTATAAAGCAAGATACACAAAGTGTAAGGGGACCGTGAATGCCACGGACTGAAGTTTTGGAGCACAGTAGAAATGGGAAAGCTGGCATCATATTGGACAGCATGGTGGAAAGTGTATTATACATTTTAGCCTGGATTTGTCCTATGGATCTGGTACTGGACAAGCTAGCTAGCTAGCTAGATAGATAGCTAGATAGCTAGATAGATAGATAGATAGATAGATAGATAGATAGATAGATAGAAATGGAAGGCCCTATATAATAAATAGATGTGACAGGCACTATATAGTAGATAGATGTGAAAGGCACTATATAATAAATAAGTGCTTCTTCAGGTTGTCCCAACAAAAACTGCGCCACCACCCAATTTTTTTTCACCAGCCACCACTGGCAGTAAGTTATTGAACATAACAAGGGTATAATCATTAACCTGTACTATTAACAAAATGCTCAAGTATTTATTTAATTAAGAAGAGAAAACAAATTCTTAGTATTCACTTAAAGAAAAAAAACGAACATCAAGTCGCAAGATAAAGCAAATAATCAAGCTAAACAACTCTTCCTCCATAACATTTTTTAACCTTTTAGTATTTGTGAAATCTCCAACTTATCATTTACTTTGCTCAGGAAGTCGTTGTAACACACTAATAACATGAATCTGTCCACATTTTACAAAAAAACAGCTCATTTTTCATACATATATACATATACAGAAGATCACTTTGTATTATTCCAAAGAAGAAGCTAAGTAAATACAGTAAATCCATTTTGCTCTGAATACCAAAAATAATTTTCTCTTAAGAGCTTTCAACTAGTTTAACAACCTTACAAAACAAAGTGTAAATAAATAAACCTAAGTACTTTCCTTTGGTTTACAAAATGATTCGCGATGTCACCTGGCTGGCAGAGCAACATCTAGATCCATTTTATCAATCCGACGGCCTCTCCCATGCAGCAGAAGCACCTTCCAGAAACTTCCCGTCACTGCCGTGCCCTCGTCCAAGTGCACGGTCAATGTGATGAGCTTTTACAGGTAAGACAACTTCTTAATTTTTTACAAGACACAGTTTGTTATTAGCATTCACACGAAACGAAAGCATCAGCTAGCTTTCAGCAAACACTGCTCACTCTTTAAAGCGGACTGTCTTCACATTCGTGCCACCGCAAGTCCAAGAGTTTCTGGGCCCTTGGCGCACTTTTGCACACCTGAACGCCGTCTTCTTTGATTTAAGCTTACAAGCCGTTTTCTTTAAAATACGACGCTCTAAAGCGTCTGTAGCCACACTATTCTCTTCCAACGTTGTTATCCGCCAGGAGCCAATCTGCCCGGCTCCACCACACGCGCGCCAGCGCTTACCGCATACACCAAAGTACTCCATAACTGCAACCCGCGAAAGCCCGTTTTCTTTCCCCCGACGACAGCAATCAACCGCGGACCTGGCAACACTGATCCTGTGCCCTGTCCTGTTACCCGCGCTTTTTCCTAGCAACAGACCAACTCCTCTGATTGGTGAGCCTGCACACACCGAGTTAACCCCTTTGCCTCCAGAGCGCTGCATCAAGGCAGCCACGAAAATACAGAGCTCCTCAAAGCCTTTTTCAAAGGGATAAGCGAAACAGTATTCACAGCAAAACTTAAGACGTTCTTAAAGAATATTTTCAAAATAAACCTGCCACAAGTAAAAAATCAACACTATTAGCCCATGCATTTTCATCTCATCTGCAACATTTTCTTTCACGTGAAAAACCATCGAACAGTTTATTAGGGAGCAGAATGTGGAGAGGAGGGCACAGAGAGCAAACACCTGCAACCACTTTGTCACTTCTAAAATCCACTGACCTGGGTATGTGGCCACTGGCGATCAACTTATGGAGTTGGGGAAAATGAGTGGTGAGTGGTGTGAGGGGGGATCTGGCAGGCTGAATGTGCAATGATACTGTGTGGAGCCACACAGAATGATTTGGGGTGGCACTGGAGGACACCCATGGAAACAGAGTGGCTTCAGCTGCAGAATACCCCTTAAGAATGCAATATTCCTTACTTTCTACCCCCCAGAAAAAACGTGCAAAAAACCCACAAAATCTCATTTTAGTTAGTTTTGTGTTTCAAAATTGTGCAATCTACGCAAAGAGAATTTTAGGGGCAATTTTGCAAAACTGCAAAACGAATAGGTGTGACTAGTGTTGATCAGCAAAACTGGATAAAGCATTTTTTTTCCTGTGAATATGCTGGGATTGATGGTGCTACAGCCACCACCATCAAGAAAGTGTAGGTTTTCATTAACAACTGCCTGCGAAAGATTCTCCGCATTCATTGGCCAGATACCATCAATACCAGTGAACTCTGGCAGAGAACAAACCAGCTGCCCATAGAAGAAGAAATCAAGAAACAGCATTGAGGTTGGATAGGACACACCCTGCAAAAGCCTGCAAGTAATATCACTAGACAAGCCCTAAGACTCTGGGATTTGGAGGTAGATATCAAGACCATGGGGATGACCTGGAATCAGCTGGAGAGAAAAGCCCAGGACAGAAATTCTTGGTGATGCCTTGTCGGTGGCCTGTGCCCCAGGAGGGGTAGTAGGCAAAAGTGAACTGAAGTGACACTGGGATTGTCGTAAAATCTGTGCAGTGAATTTTTCACTGAAAATTATCCATACAGCCGGCTTACTCAAACTTTTTTTCCCCAGTGCCTCACAATGGTTTGACACTCCGGCGTGACATCTCAGACCTGTAACAGCATGTTGGACGCAGGGCATGTCACTACTCAATCTGCCCTACCTGCACAATTTGCATTGCACTTGCACAGAAGTTTCATACATGCATACTGTAAGCAAACTCCACCTCACCCGCTTTATGCTTGCATGAATAATTTACAGCATATACATACATGTACAGTATGATGCTTGTCACTGATCAGTACTTCAGCTGGATTTGTACATCACCAAAAAAAAAACTTGCAGTATTTTGATTTGAGGGGTACATTAACTGACCATATAAGAATATTGTGAAATAACTGTTACTCTGCATAAACTCATTGTGTATATTGTGTCTTCACTGGATTTAGCATGTTAAACTCCTCACTATGTAGCTCAGATTGGGTAGTCACAAGGTCAGTCCCCCCAAGAGTATATCCTGCTGGTCTCTTGCATCACAGATTCTGTGGGTGTTAGTTAATCGTAGTGATAGAAGCTTGGGAGACGCAGTGAGAGAGATAAAGGACTTGGAGTATAATTCTACCTCAGGGAGACATAGTGGCGCAGTGGTTAGCATTGCAGCCTCACAGGTCAGGTCTCATTTTTGACCACAATAATCAGTCCACTATAGTAGGCAGATTCTTCTCTTGCTCTCTGGGGCACTTGAAAGAAAATTGGACCAGTACCTGTATAATCCACTTAAAACTAGTTTGTTTCTCATTTCCCATTGACTTCACAGTATTTCAACGAGTTGGCCAAACATCCTGAGCATTACTACATTTTTGGAGAACTCGACACAAAGCAAATTCAGCAGGGTTCTTTCATCTCTAGTGGTGACATGTTGCATGTTAGCTGGACATGCAAGTAAGACTTTGTCTGTACCATGCACACATCACAATACTGCTGCTACTACTACCACTATGGTCTGTAAAGCTCACACAGGGCAAGATGGATCTGTGAGGTCATGCTGTTCCCATCAAACCCCAACCCTATCATCTACATGTTGCAGCACAAACTGAGATACAGTATGTCAGACCAGATGACATTTCTGCTATATTCAAATGTCCAGCTTTGGTGATCACATGTCTGCTGTAGTCTCATCTTTCTTAGCTAACCTGCTGTCATCTTCTGTCAGTGCAGCCCAATGTTCTAACGTGCTACATTTCCAGAGATGCCCTTCTGCATACCACTGCTGTATTGGACTGTTTCCTAAGTATATCTGGACTTTCTGTTAACACCAACAGGTTTGGTAATTTTTATTTTCTCTCTCTCATTAAAGAAGTGTTTTCACCCACATAACAAGCAGGTGTCACTAATAAAGTGACCACTGACTGTATATTCATATATTTTAATTTTCAAAAAGACAGGGAGCTGGCAACAGTATGTGGGATGAAAAAAAAAACGTATTCATCCATCATCCAACCCGCTATATCCTAACTACAGGGTCACGGGGGTCTGTTGGAGGCAAACCCAGGGCACAAGGCAGGAACAAACCCCAGGCAGGGCACCAGCCCACCGCAGGACACACACACCCACATTAGGGGCAATTTAGGATTACCAATGCACCTAACCTGCATGTCTTTGGACTGTGGGAGGAAACCCATGCAGACACGGGGAGAACATGCAAACTCCACGCAGGGAGGACCCGGCAAGTGAACCCAGGTCTCCTTACTGCGAGGCAGCAGCAGTACCACTGCGCCACCATGCCACCCACCTATTCATCTAAACACAATAAAATTTACTCAAGATCAAACACTTGCAAAAGAGGAGCAAATAAGCATCACCTAGCCGTTGTTAATCATTCTTTTCTAGTAAACATTTGTTTGCCCATTAAGTGAATGCACTTCATCTAATTTTAGAGGCACAGCCCCAAGACAGGCCCTAATCAAGGTATTGGCCTATCATGTGGCAATGAAACCAATTTTAACCTGCCATCTGACATACATCTGCAACTTCTGACTAAATATTCTTCAAATGTCAGCTTTCTCCTCTCAGAAGGCCTGTCTCAGCTCTCTGTTCATCATTATGGGACGCTTCCTATAAACCCATTCCTTATCTCACTGTTCTCACATTGTCCTGTCCTCTTTTCTAGGATACCATTTTCAAAATTACTAAGTTTTCAACAAGAAACCCTTACCATCAATGTTTTTCAGTTTAAAAGTATGCATAGTCAATACTTTACTCCACATAGGCTACATTTAATGGGCCTCACCCCAGATTTCCTTTGTCACTTCTGCCCATGTGACATCACAGGGACATTCATGTACTTGTATTTGCTTGGTCTTGCTGTCCTGGTTTTCTGGTCTCTAATCTCCTGCTCACCTTCTTCAGTCTTAACTGTTCCTGTTGCCCTATTGCCACATATTCTTAAACTTCTAAATGTTCCCAGCCACACTCTCTCTGTGCACCACCAAAAATTCTTATATTTGAGCACAGTAGGTACTAAACATCTCCATACTTCAAGATGGAACACCTTACCCCTGATCACAATGAAGTACTGGATTTTCTGTCTTTTACAATTTGATCTTTTGGAGCTATCTGCATTACAAAACAAGGGAGCATGAGGAACACCATTTAGGTTTATTTCACATATTGATTGCTTCTCATTCTGGCATGTTGGTTTCTTTTTGATTTTTTTATTAAATATACTGATCCTCAAAAAATCACCTTTTTCTCACAATATTTCTTTCGTTACATGCAACGTAAACACTTTGGTAAAGAAAAAAAAACTGGCCCTTATTCCTAACCCTGCCCCAGTATTACCAACAAAACTTCCACTGTCGTGCTGTAATTGAGGCATACTGTATCTGTAGACTGTACGAATGGCTACAGAAGAGTTCACCTTTAGATAATCTGAGAGTTCTGAAAACTGGACTTTTCAATAGAATTCAAATTTGCAATTTAAGTCCGTTCTTTATAAAAATACACCGCTCAAAACATGGTCTAACATAACTAAAAATGATACATTGTATGACTTTTATTTGACTCAGGCTATCCAAATTGTATTTGGGTCAAGATCCTAATTGTGCGCAGTGTTGTTATGCATTTTCTTCACACGTCCTATAAAATCTTTTTTTAATTTACCAGACAGTCTGGGATTCAAATACACAATAATTCCAAACGCTCCAACAGCTCAATAGGTGGTAACACACAGCAGCACATTACAGGCTTGTGAACAATCCATGGTCAGAACTTACATAAATGGCTAAAATGGTATGTTACTTTGCCCAACTCAAAAAGTTCTAACTCACCTACCATAACACAGTGGTGAAAAGGTTGTGTTATTATATTTAATAGCAGAAAAATGAAATTAACTTTATGAGGAACAATTGAATGCTGTCCTGGAATCTGACAGGCATTTATAATGGTTGCCTTCAGTTAAACTAATATTCACAACCATTGCTTACTGCTGGATATTTCCATCTTTTTCTAGTTAATTCATATTAAATTGTTTTCTTTCTCTGATCTTGAGATGGGAAGTAGAAGAAAGATCTGTTCTAAAAAAAGATGGTAGTAGTAAATGCATTATTGGTATGTAATGTATGCGTTGTAATATGTGGAACTCAATAAATTATGTAATAATAAAACTAAAATCAATTCAGAAGGATCTAGACACAACTCAGACTTGGGCACATAAACAGCCAATGAAACTTAAAGTAAGCAAATGAAAAGTTTTACAGATTGGAAGGTAAACTCAAGTGTGATTACACAATGGGGGTCTGAAACGTTAAAGTACATGGTAGGAAATGATTCATCAGATTCATTGTGGGTTCATCAGTGTCCATGACTAGAAAGAGTACAGAAATGATTATGAACGCTAATATGATACTGAGTTATATAACCCCAAGTTATGTCACACACATGTTAATGGAGATTATTGTTAAGCTATCTGATGTACTTATGAGACTTTATTTGGAATACTGTAGTGTATACTAACCACAACAATGAGCAGACCAACTTATACAACATCATTTCATAAAACAAGTCTGTACATCCTGCAAGGTTATATATTGTTGCTAGGGACTTTAACAAAAACAAATTAAGGATTACATACTTTAAATTTAATCACTGGCATATCATCGGCTCCAGATGGGGTGTTTACACCCTGGTCTGTAATTCCCTGCTAAAGACATATATCACCCACAAGTCCAGCCTCACCTCAGACAGTCAGACCATTTGGTAGCACTCCTGCAGAGACTGAAATGGTAAGAGTGATTAAGAAAAGTGGTAAGGTTCTGGACTAAAGTGGTGGAGGAATAACTACTACTGTAATCAGGTTCATCAAAAAAAAGTGTCAGTAACTGTAAACCTAAGAGAAACTATGGACCACTATTAACATCTCAAATTTGACGATGATCAGAAGCAATGCATTACAACTGGGGGAGATTGATAAATAAAGAAATGCATTGATGAGCTCAGGAAAGCAATTAAAGTTGCTGAATATCTGTGTGGTGATAAACTGTAGGCTACATACTGTATAACAGCAGTTGTAATACATGCAATTTAGTTTCCAATTAAAGAAAGATAGAACTTTATTTGTCCAAGAAGCTCAAGAATTATTATTATAGAAGCTCAAGAAACATTATACCAACAAAAAGAACAACTCCCTTAAATAGACACAAGAATACAAAAGAGAAGTAAATGTCTGACTTTACTTAAGATAAAAAGATCCTTCTGTGTTTCTGTCAGATAAGATTCCTTTATTGTCATTGCATAACACATACAATGAGATTCCGATGACGTAAGGATGATTTTTAAATTAGTCAACATCTATAAGGCTTTTGGTCAGGTTTTCATTTATTTTTTATTAAAAATCTGTAGCGTTGAATTTAAGTGCCATCCATCTTCCTCCTCTTTTTATGGTTTACCTAATGTTGTATCATGCTTAGAGTATCTGTTGATTGTAGTAGGAGGCTCCCAAAAATTCTGGAGGTAAAAACTGACAGTACATCCCTAGTGTAAAGTAAGAATGCATTGTTTGAACAGTAAAACTTGACTACAATAATTGAATAACCATACCGTATTTATGAATAATGAAGTGTGTTAATACAGTATGTATTAATAAAAGTGTTATTTATTAATAGTGAAGTTTATTGTTAGCCTTTATTTGTAAAAAATAAAATACTCTGAATGTCAGAAGAACAATATTATTTCCTTAAGTTATTTCAGAAGTTTACTTTACAATTCTATTTCAAATTAAACCATTAGGTTTACTGGTTATTAACTGGTGCCTCTGTAATGATTTTGTACTAAGGATGTGTTTGCATGTTCGCCTGGAGTATCTCATTAAACAAAGGAAATGAAAGTCACAATAAATATGGCAGTGTTTAATTTCAAACCTGCAGCTGTGATCCTAGTTTGCCTCATGACTCATTCCACTTTAAATTCTCTTTAGTTATCAGTTACTATCATCTGTAACTTAAAAACTAGCACTAATTTGTCAGGACAATAAGGTCAAATATTCTATAAACAAGAAACAGACACAATTTTCATTATATATTAAAAAGAGCTGCATTTTAGCTTACTAATCAAATTAATTGATCAGCGCATTAATTAATAAGTACAGCAATGTTTTTGACCCAGACTAAGCACAAGGTAGCTGAATTCCAGCTTTGTTACACATATTTCTTTAGCAATTGAGCTTAGAGCTGAAGGTGATCTCCAGAAAGTAATGAACTAACAAGTCCACAACCATGTACAAAGTGTGAACGAATCTGAAAAGTTGATTGCAATCCTGTGAAGAGTACATCATGTCTGGTTCTTCTGATCAAACGGAATACACTTTAATTATACCTGATTGTTTAGACTACAAGTGATCTCTATGTCCTTCTACAAATATGACAGGTCTGCAAATCTTGTCTACATGTGTTTCATAGACTTGGAAAAGCTTATGGTCACTGACACCACAATATCATGTGAGACATTATAGTTTGTGACTCAGCCTCTGTATCTGTAGAATGAGTGTTGTGTTCAGATACTGGGCTTTAAACCAAGGCTGTTTAGAGTGGGTAAAGGGCTCTACCAAAGGCTCTCATTTAGGAATTTCATGAACAGTTTATAAGGTCACAGTATATACTTTGCTCAAGGATGGTTTAGATATCCCCTGCAAAATGTTAATGGTCATTTTGTCCCCAAGCTGTGTTAAAATGACCGCTACATACCCACCATCACCATTAGAGATAAAGAAAGTCTCCAGTGCTACTCTGGAGCTACTTCCGAGTTAAGATGTATCAGAGTAGATTTCATGTGTATCTCCAATGTCCCTTCCCATAGTCTGGTACCTTTGAGATGTACATTATAACTCAGACCACATCCTAGAATCACCCTCTGACATAAAGATGCAGTTCTTTAAAAAAATAAAATAATTAAATAAATAAAGCTGCAGGGGACTGTGCTTTCTCCGGTCCTGTTCAGCCTATATACTTTGGACTTCCAATACAACTCGGAGTCCTGCCACGTGCAAATGTTCGCTGACAACACTGCTATCATGGGCTGCATCAGGAGTGGGCAGGAGGAGGAGTAAAAGGAACCTAATCAAGGACTTTGTTAAATGGTGCGACTCAAACCACCTACAACTGAACACCAGCAAAACCAAAGAGCTGGTGGTGAATTTTAGGAGGCCCAGGCCCCTCACGGACCCTGTGATTATCAGAGGTGACTGTGTGCAGAGGGTGCAGACCTATAAATACCTGGGAGTGCAGCTGGATGATAAACTGGATTGGACTGCCAATACTGATGCTCTGTGCAAGAGAGGACAGAGACGACTATAATTTCTTAGAGGGCTGGCGTCCTTCAACATCTGCAATAAGATGCTGCAGATATTCTATCAGACGGTTGTGGCGAGCGCCCTCTTCTACGCGGTGGTGTGCTGGGGAGGCAGCATAAAGAAGAGGGACGCCTCACGCCTGGACAAACTGGTGAAGAAGGCAGGCTATATTGTAGGCACTGAGCTGGACAGTTTGACATCTGTGGCAGAGCGACGGGCGCTGAGCAGGCTCCTGTCAATCATGGAGAATCCACTGAACAGTATCATCTCCAGACAGAGGAGCAACTTCAGTGACGTACTGCTGTTACTGCCCTGCTCCACTGACAGACTGAGGAGATCGTTCCTCCTCCACACTATGCGACTGTTATACCTGCCTCGCACTCTCCACCTTGCACTTTTTAACTTGCACTGTGTTTTAATCACTCTTTAATTAATATTGTTTTTATTAGTATGCTGCTGCTGGAATATGTGAATCTCCCCTTGGGGAATTAATAAAGTATCTATCTATCTATCTAGTTCTAACATATTCATGTTTATTCCCCTTTCCTACTCTACCACTGGTAAGCCATCAGCAGCTTCTCAACACACTACAATACAAATAAAAGCACTTAGTGGAGTTTTAACTATCAATCGATGATCTGTATTCTGAAAATGGATAATCATGTCTGGAACCTTGATTGATGATAACCTACTTCAACATAAAGAAAGTGTACAGCAGAAAAAATATTCTCAAGTCCTTTTAATACATGTTCATTGCAAAAGTTTTATAAAGAAAACAGTTTAGCCCCCATTCAAAGCATAAAAGATGCTAAAAAAATATTCAGCACATATTTCAGATTCACATTCTAAAGAAAGTGTACAAAATTCAAATATAATTGCAAACAACACATGGTGTAAGACAGAATGAAGGTAATTTGGTAGCAAAGTGTATGTGTTGCTGTGCCTCAGTCTAAATCCTTTGTTGGCAGTCACTTCTTGAACTAAATCTAATAATAAATAAAAGCAGTAGCAGCAGCAGGGATGCCTATAAATACTCTGTATTACTGCATTTTGACAAAATGGTTTAGGAAAAGCAAAGCCCCACTGCAATTTAAGCAATACATTGCAGCTGTCTTTGATATTTGTTGTATTAATCCACTAGATCACATAATTTAAATGTGCTTTCAACTGCTGAGAAGATTGCCGGAGAGCATTTTGTAGGTTATCACATCTCATTGATTTTTAAAATATGTTTAACAAATGGAACAATTTGGTTTATAGAAACTGAAAATCGAACATTAGACATGAAGATATAAATGTACAAAAATACATTCACATACCGTATATAGACATGTTTATGTAATATTACTCTAAGCATTAAAAAAATCCACTAGCATACTTTTCTGTCTGAAACAGAAAACAAATGCATGTAGAAGCTGAAAGATTTTCTTCAATTGAGACTGCAGCAGCCCTTAGAGATAGTCCTGCTATTTTCAGCGCACATACATTCTGTTGTGAACGAAGTGCAAACAATCACTTGACTATCGGAGACAAAGACCCTGGGGGACAAGGAAGGGAAAGGGGCGTAAAATTTTCAACAAGCACAGCTTGTTCAATGTGGAAGAAAAAATAAACTCACACATAGACTAACAGCAACAATTTATTGAACATTTTCACTCTTATACTCTGAATACCAAAAATTCAATTTAGTTCATTTAAGTATGCATTCTTATGTACCTGGTCATACTCCTAATATTTAGCCCAAGACATCCAGATGCCTTAGTCTTTTCTTTGCATCTACTAACAATTTGGGTTGCAATGTGGCTATGGAATGTATTTCTTTTCTTATGTTTCTAGGACTGCTAAATTAAATTCTCATTGTAAACAACAGTGACCACAATGTGTGATTTTCTTGCTAGTGAGGAATTTGCTTTTTTTCTTGTTTTATTTCCCCATTTATACCACACACACTAAAAAGCTGAATGTATCATAATAAAATAAAAAGGTTGCACACCTTTCCAATTTACATTAAGCAACTTGGTCCAGAAACCACAAGACTATAGCCTATGCAAGATATGCAGTTCTGTAAAACTGAGTTTACAGTGCAAATATTCTGTATTTTAAAATCAAGTCCATCCTGCAACATTCTATGAAGAATACAGCTCAACCACAAAAAGCTATTCAAATTACAGCATATGAAAATATCAGTTTAAAGCCTATTGCTCATTGTACTTTTTGTTCTTGGTTATAATTTTAACACATGTCTATTACAAAAAGTTTAACCTTTATTAAAATGTGAATATTGGCATATTTAGTTTATAGTAAAGTTACAATTTTTGAAAAAACATAAAAGCATACTTATGATCAGCAGTTTAAAATATAATAGTTTGTCTACTCTTTTCTTTAGGTCAAAGTGCCCTTAACTTTGATTCAAGTAGACACAAAGCTTACGCAACAGTAACAAACCATACAGTCAGACAGCAGTCTTACTAAATGTCACAAAGAACAGTTATCTCAACAAAAACTGTTAACAGTATTAAAAGAATTGGACTTCAGAGGAATAGGTTAATTATAACTAAGCACATCATAAATATTTATTTAGTGCTGTAAATGAACTTTACAGCGTTCTTATACCTGAAATTCATAAATGTAAAGAATACAACTTTTTAATAATATTTCACACAATTTTGAATTTAATATTTATGTGAAAAAATAAGATAAGTAGAGTTCCTAATAAATGTTAAATTAAAAAGAAAAAAAAGTATGACAATGAAAAAAAAAAAAAAATCACAAATTCACATTCATAAAATGTTACTTTAGGTGGTATACATGTAGGCAACAATAACTCATTTAGTCAAAATGAAGGGTTTATTTTTTAATAGAAAGCACTATGTCATATCAGCAATAGTTAACATTATACACTATGTTTTGCACTTACCATGAAAAAAAATTCAAAATAGAAGAACATAGAAAATACTGCTCACAAAATACAGATCCATTGTGTTTAATAGTTAAAAATACAACTTGAACTCCGAAATATATGGTACAATATGCAATATATACAGGGTTTTTTTTTATAAAATACATCTTTACATAAATCATGATTGGAACTCTTGTTAGGATTTCTAAGGTTTTAAAAATAAGGCAAGAAGTAGGAGCAAGCCCCAAACTCCTGTATAGAATCAAGCTTCTTATGCTTGTTAAAGTTTACATTTTTCACCCTAACGGCTTCATAACTAGTAACTTGTCTAGTGTGATGTTCAGGCAAATTGTGTTACTAAAGATCTGTTTCAAAAATTGTTTTGGAAATCATGAATAGCAAATATTTATGGATTATTAAATTCATATCAATGTCTTAAAAGTATTCTTTTTTAAAATCAAACAGTATACATGTATTCCTGATGAAATTCACAAACCAACCTCATATTTAATTCTTGTCATCATGTGATAAAAACAGAAATTTTTAGGACTGTTGGCACAATATGAGACTGGTCCAGTCCAAGAGACCAAAGTGAATATTCAAATAACTAATAACATGTTAAATTAAGTGGTAAATATAAATTGTCTCAGTATAAGTGAATGCGAGTGTGTCAATGAGTATTCTTTATAATAGTCTGGCATCCTGTCAATAGTTTATTCCTGTTTTGTTCCCAGTTCTCCCAGGTTTGGCACTGGCTCACCGCAACCCCTAGTAGGTTAGAAAATGGACAAGTTGACTGTGTTTACTTGGTTCTGCTAATAGTCTATGAACTGAAAACAATCAGCACTTGTCTGCTTTCCTGAGAAATATATTTTACCTGAACAATCCTAATGAACTGCACATTATATGTGTTAATTTACTGAATCGTGATTGTGTCAAGAAGTTTCTTTTCATTATAATAATGATAATTTTGATTTAAAAAATAAATTCAGGTGGCAATAAATCATACTGCAGAGAAAGCATAAAATATAACCTACATATTGGTCAGTGCCTTTGTAAGTGATTTAAAGCAAGTGAAATAAGGCCAAAGAAGTATCGAGAAATTCAATGAAAAACTTTGAACAGCTAGTACAGTAATAAAGTATAACATTAATGAATTTCTATTAAGATTACTTCTGCACACATGATTAAGTGTGGAATCAGAAAAACGTAATAAAAGGAGCTCAATTCACAGCAGGTATCAGTTCAAGACAGTGGAAGTAATGAAAACTTGAGGCAATACACCAGTCTCGAACTGGAATTTGCAAACAGCTATTAGAATAATATAATATAGTTGCAGACCTATAGACAAGTCAAAGAAATACATACACATGTATATATACATATATTGCATACAGTCCACATTAGACTACACAATTTAGTTATCTACATTAGTGGACTTTGGATATAACTGAAGTCTGCTCAGTAAGTTACATCTTGCCTGAAGAAGGGGCCTGAGTTGCCCCAAAAGCTTGCATATTGTAATCTTTTTAGTTAGCCAATAAAAGGTGTGATTTTGTTTGACTTTTCACTACTATCCTCCTATCAGGAAACAATTAACCTGCCCTAAGTAAAGCCCAGAGTTTTTTTATGTTTGCACATCAGTCCTGGTAAATGTCCAGGCTCATCAATGAAATGTACAGCATTATGGTATGCAGCTTGAAAAACAACATTGTAAAACCATGTACAATTAATTTGCAAATGCTCCTGCTACATTTTAAACATATCTTGTTTAAAAGATAAGATTGCAACTGAGGCAGCATGTGCTGAACATCACTCTTTTGTCTAACACAGAAATAGCTACACCTCTAGTATACTGGGTAAACAGCAAGACGAACAGAAAACATCAGGTGTGATGCTGAACTCTAGGCAAGCGTCTTTGAGATAGACTTTTAATAGACTATTAAGAAACCTCCTTTCCCAATTAGGAAACAGCTTAGTGACTGAAAATATCAGTATTTTTTATCAAATCAAAGTTAAAGATACAATGTATAAAATAGCAGATACAGATTTATTGTTTAACAATGTCAACTAATCATATCACAGTGTTGTGCAATGGTGACACATTACCAGAAGAGGTCAAATTAACTATTGTTTGTTCAAAGTGACAGATTACTCTTTAAGAAGAGTGTGACAAACCTTTACCTGCACATAACTGTAGGGTCGGAAAGGGCTTCCTCACTGCTGCTTTGAAACATCTCAGTGACAAAAAATACTGAATACCACTAAACACCTTCTGTAACACTAAATTTCAAAGTGTAGACTTTCACAAAATGCTTTGCTAAAGGGAAATTACCTGATGACCATAGGTCTAACACATGTTGCTACACATATCCTTTGAAAACACAGAACAAGTGCCAACAACAAAAGACACAAAAACAGACATTCACCTCTGTACCTATTATTTTAAGATGCTAGATCAGTGGAGCATTTAACTTTAGTGAGAGTAAGAACCAACCAGTGGTGAAAGTTGTTTTTTCTGAAGATTTAAAGGGCAAGCATTGTATTTTTGAAGGCAAGATGTCATTTTCTCAATATTGGTTTGCTGTTTTTAGTTCCAAAGACTTATGTTGACTAAAGTTTTTTTTCAGCAATTTAATACAAAACCACATCTCTCTGAGAGACTTACAATGGAAGAATACTACATACATGAAATAAAAGGTTAAAGATCAATATGTTCACTCAAAGAAGAAAAGGCATTCATTCACATGGTGAAATGTTATTATTAAATAACATACAATATTAACATAAAATATATACAAACTGTCCCCAAAAAGACATTGTTTTTTGTGCAGATCCCCTACCACAATATGTTCCTACAAGTGGCCTAGTTACTGTATATCTATCACATGCACCGCTGTTTACATGAAAATTCTATCCAGGCTATTTATTGTACATGGAGTTGAAAAGAATTAAGTGTTGAAAAAAATACATCAATTTTAAAAAGTATCTAGGAAAAGAGCAAGTATATCTTTACTGTTAAAAAAAATAACCATACATTCAAAAATGTTGTCCGTTACTAAACTGGCATAAGTGCCAAATTAGGAGGCATGCATTTGAGCCACTCTGTTGCAGATTTGACAGCTTGGTCCTTATGCTATTGTTATGTAAAGCCTTATGTTATTGTTGTAGCATGTATAAGATATAATGGTTACTCTCTTGAATCAAGAAGAAAACTGCTTAAAATATTTTGCGTTGTTAATGCCCAATCTATAATATTACCTGTAGTAGTGTATTCCACTTTTGAGGTACTTTGGTCATAAAGGTTTAATAAAGTATTAAGGGCATTCACCACACACTTATCAATGTGATAAATGCACTGTACAACTGTTTTGAAATGTGAAAATGAAAAGGATTACTTTATTGGTGTTTAGATCACAATACTACAGACTAACACTATAAGACAGTGGGAACACTTACTGATTAACAGTTATTTTCTAAACTCTGAAAAATAAACATTTGTTGATGTGACACAAGGACCATTATACCAGCCAGTTGTCCATATCAGTATAATATTAATAAAAACACACACAAAAACTAGCATCAGAACCATAATCTGAAATGTTTTCAAAACAGGAAAAAGCCAGTTTTACTTGCAGTATGGAACAGAAATGAGATGACAGACCGACTATTTCTCAACAATGGTGAGCAAAATTTTTTACATGAGGTCTATAGTAAAATTTTAAGAAAACAACTTTCAATTATTTTAATATTGTAAAATACAGTATTTTACAGTAAAACAGAATAACACTTTCTGCATACTCTGAGTATAAGAACTTCCATAAGAAAAACTACCACCATTTTTCAAATAGAATTTTTTCTTTGGGAAATCCTAAATTGATAAGCTGACTAGAAACAGACTGTATCATAGGTGGTGGTCCACATATATAGCACAGGTTATTTTGGAATATATGTTCTTCCAGAATCTTTTCAGAAATTCTTCCCTCTGTAAAGAGATCAAGTAAAAAAAATCCATATGTCTAATTTTAGGAACAAATTATAATAAGATATCATTCATATTTGTATTTTTTTAAATACAAGGCACTGAAAATGAAAATATTAAATTCAAACATTAGCCTCAAATAAAATCTTAAAACATCACTTTCACAATCAGTAACACTGAAGTTCTACTTTTCTTCATGTACAATGCATAAGAGAACCCTTATGTATTGGCATAGCAACAGTACAGATTACCAAAAACCGTTTTTTATTTTTGTTATGATATGGATTTTTCTTATACCGCAACACCGGCTTAAATAGCCTAAACAACATTCGGAACGTGGCACAGCGGGAAACTGTTTAAGGGTGGACCTTTTTCACTGCTGCACCGCTAAACATGCAACGGAGTACATGCGTTAGTGGAGGTATTGAACGGTGAAAATGGACAGAGAACATTCCGAAACTGAAGCTGTAGCAGACGATAAAGTTGAACATGATAACACAGAAGAACTTTTGCAGAAAAAAGCAGCCGTGTCTGTTGTCTGGAGATCGGATGTGGACCTTTATGTTCAAATGTGTGAATACTGTTTCTATACTACTGGATAATACTGCAAACCAAGTTGTACTTGTTTTATTTTTTTTTTCAATACTGTGTAATGTACCCTAAGTTCTTGTCTATAAGCCGGACTCATGTATTAGCCGGAGACCAAAAATCATACGAATTTTTAAAATAAAATTGTATCATAGATAAGCCGGACTCATGGATAAGCCGAACGTACTATAACCTATAACTAATAGAAGGGAGGGAGGTCAGTGGTCTCACTCGCGCCCATTTAATTTCTTTAAGGGGGGAGAGAGTGTGAGATATTGGCGTCTCTCTCACTCCCCGCATGGCGCGGTTGGAGCGGCCGGAGCGCGTTCTTTCTGCTCTGGGCGTCGCCGAGTCAACACGAGCGCGTAGCGGTCATTTAAATTGTGATTTTATATGTAAGCATATTTAAATATATATCGCGGATTTCTGCGGACAATGGGTCTTTTAATTTCTGGTACATGCTTCCTCAGTTGGTTTGCCCAGTTGATTTCATACAAGGGACGCTATTGGCAGATGGCTGAGAAGCTACCCGGCTTACTTTTCTGTCTCTCTTGCGCTGACTATCTGTGATCCTGACGTATGGGGATTGAGCAGGGGGGCTGTTTGCACACCTAGACGATACGGACGCTCGTCTAAAAATGCTGAAAGATTATCTTCACGTTGCTATCTTTTGTAAAGCTGATTCCTGAAAAGACATGCTGCACAGTGCTTCGCATACTTAAAAGCTCGAAGGGCACATATTGATTTTTGACTGAAAAACAAACTCTCCCTCTCTCTCTCTTTGTCTGCTCCTGACGGAGGGGGTGTGAGCTGCCGCCTTCAACAGCTTTGTGCCGCGGTGCTTCACATACTTAAAAGCCAAACAGACATATTGATTTGTTTGCTTCACTCCTTTGAAGAGGAAGATATGTTTGCATTCTTTTAATTGTGAGACGGAACTGTCATCTCTGTCTTGTCATGGAGCACAGTTTAAACTTTTGAAAAAGAGACAAATGTTTGTTTGCAGTGTTTGAATAACGTTCCTGTCTCTCTACAACCTCCTGTGTTTCTGCGCAAATCTGTGACCCAAGCATGACAATATAAAAATAACCATGTAAACATGTGGTTTCTACTTCGCGGATATTCTTATTTCGCGGGTGGCTCTGGAACGCAACCCCCGCGATGGATGTATAAGCCGGACTTATGTATAAGCCGATATTCTATTTTTTCATTTTCACAACTTTTTTCCTTAGGTAAGCCGCGGCTTATAGACAAGAACTTAGGGTACCTGGGTACTGTGTAATAGTGTGACGACATGTTGAATTTATTCTTGACAGTTCCACTTTAATCTTGACGTTTATCACGAGAATAAAGTCGACATGTTGACTATATTCTCGACATTTCTACTTTATTCTTGCCGTTTACATCGAGATTAAAGTAGACATGTTGACTTTATTCTCATAATTTGTCATTAAAGTAGAACATCGTAAATTAAACTTCATCTTAAAATGAATATTTAATTTACAAGATCTTCTCAAACCCCGTCATAAGTTATGTAGCACATTAAATGCTTTGTGTTAAGTGTTCCCTGAGCCTTATTAATCGCTACTTGCTTCTTAAACTGACTTCCTCTTACACTAACAGGAGGCACAGGCACCACACAGAATACATTAATTTCTTGATATTCCTGCTCCCTGAACATTTAGAATGCTAAGATAAATACTTGATATCATTTTCATGATGAAATGCATTAAAGCAGGTATTAATCATGTTGGGGCATGGTGGCATGGAGGGTGCACTGCTGCGTTGTAGCAAGGGGGTCCCGGGTGTTCCCTGCCTTGAATTTGCATGTTTTTCTGGTGGGTTTACTCGGCATGCTTCAGTTTATTTCAAAGTCATGTAGGATGTGGGGTTTTGTTATGCTATATTGACCCTGCTAGTGTATGTGTTGCTCGTATTCACCCTGTGATGTGCTGGCTCCCTGCTCAGGATTTGCTCCTGCCTCACACACAATGCTTGCTGGGATGGGTGCAACCCTGAATGGATGGCATAATTAAACACATATAACGAAGATTTTTTTAAAGTTCTGAACACTCCGTGGTCTAAGTTTATCGTTTTAATTTCATAAAGATGTTTATCATGTGGTGATTGGTTACATGGAGAAAGAAAAAGGAAAGATAGGAACTGGGGGTTTGGTATGTCAGACAGAGACAGCACGCATGCAATAAAGAAAGCCCGCTCAGAAGAACACACGTTGAGACCCCTTACTGCGAGGGAGCAGCACTCCCGTGCAAGTTTATTACCTGCTTTAATACATTTCATCATGAAAATTTATCTTAGCATTCTACATTTTCAGAGAGCAAGAATATCATGAAGTGAATGTATTCTGTGCAGCGATCGCTGCCGGCGTCTCCTCTTAGTGCACGAGGAAGTCAGTTTAAGAAGCGTGTAGCGATTAACAACTGGGTCGGGGAACACTTAACACAAAGCATTTAATGTGCTACATTAACTTATGACGGGGTTTGAGAAAATCTAGTAAATTAAACATTGAGTTTAGGATGAAGTTTAGTTTACGACATTCTACTTTAATGACAAAATAAACTATGAGAATAAAGTAGAAATGTTGACTTTAATCTCGACATAAGCGTCAAGATTAAAGTGGAAATGTCGAGAATAAAGTCAACATGTCAACTTTATTCTCGACATATAGTTTTTTTTGTCTTCACCATGGCCCTAATACGTTTCCGTAGGGCTATACCACAAATAGCATTATAAATGCAAGTTGCAGTTTTATTATTTATGAATATAGCTTAGCTTGAAGCAAGGCCCATATTAATGCAGTTTGCCTTAATGATGGTTCAGTTGGTAAAGATGTCATCACCAAGTTGCACTTGTTTTATTTTAATTTGGTGAATACTGTGTAATGCACCTGGGCTTGAAGTCTTGGAAGTAATAGTATTATTACTGAAAGTTGCACTATTATTAATTTTATTGTTATTATTTATTAGTTTAAATATTATGCACTTTAATGATGGTAACGTTGTTTAAAAAGTCATTTTAACGTGTCAGTGGACAAAGATTGTTAACATTAACAAAGTGTAGTTGGTTTACAAAAAATATTTACTATTTATTCCTTTTCTAAGACATGTTCAGTGCAATACAACTTTTGACAAGCACCTCTGGATATTTTACTATGTCTAAATACCTATTTGGATGGTTGAAAATATGTAGTCAAAATTTCAGTTTAAGTTGTTTGCAAACTTTGTTCAATAAAAAGGCTCTATATTTTGACTGTATCTGTCATGTAATGTGATTCAGTCTCTTCATTAGTGCCACTTTATGGGGTCATGCAAACCTATATTAATACTTGTGTGCAGATTAAAATGTTTTTTTGTACAATGTACAATTCTCATGACAGTGGAATAGGTTATTGTTAGCCAGTAATTGCAGTGGAAAATGTGGTTAACATCCACTCATGCATGGGGAAAAAAATACCGTACAATACCGTGAAACCGGTATAATTTTGAAAAATACCGTGATATACAATTTTGGTCATACCGCCCAGTACTAAGCCTGACTGTGATGCCAGAAATGTTACATAATTTTTACTGTGGTCCATTCTTTTATTGTATATCTTATTTTAAATCATACTGACTGTTCAAAACAGAATATCACAAAGTCCTTCTAAAAAGAAAAAAATCTCAAAATTAAATTCTGTTTTTGTAATAACAATGCCTCCTATAAATGTCAGTAATTATATTACTGCTTAGGAAGGGAATCTTTGGACTTAATGTAGCCAATGACCCATATCAAAATTTACAAAGGTTTCCCATTAATTATCACAATTACAACAAACCCATGCTGGTAATTTAAGGCTATTTGCATTTTTATATTTGCTTGTAGTTAACTTTTTAGAAAATGTGCAGGAGACCTGGCCATAGTCTATCACCACCCTTTATAAATTTAATGTTTTATGTATTTCAGTAAGGCGGCATGATGACATAGTGGTTACTGAGTTACCTTGCTACTTCTACACCTGCCCATTGCCTGAGTTGACTTTCCAAAGGTTAACTGTTGGCTAGGTAGGTGCGAAAGAGTGTGCCCTGTGATGGTCTGGCACTTTGTGAAGGGTTGGTTGATGCTTTGCATCCAAGACTGTAGGGGCATGCTTCATGCTCCCAACAACACTGAACTGAATAAGTAAGAGAATAAAAGGTAAATATGGTTTTAAGTAGGTAAGTATCTTTGTGTAATTTTTTTCTTTGTCAGTGGTAAATGTAGGATAATATTTACAACAGATTGAAAATAACTGTTATCATTAAGCAATGCAAAATATAGCTATGAAAGACAATAAAAAATATTAATAGTTGTTTAGTAAAACTGTTTTCATTATTTCAACCTCTTTTTAAATTATTATTATTATTATTATTATTAACTTCATTTTTTTTTATTTTGCTTAGATATTTTTTAAATCTCCTAGGCAAAATGTACATTATTTTCTAGAGACCTGTGATGTGAAGCATTAATGTTTATAATCTTTCAGCTTGTCCATTTTATTAATTATTTTAAGAAATACTCACTTTTTATCAACTATACTATATTAATACAGTTAGTGCTACCGAAGAAATCTTTAAACAAGATTGCTAATAACGAGATATTTTCAGTACTTACTCAGGAAAAGTTAAATTGATTAATTAGTTTTTATTATTGTGCATTTTCACAATGTACAATGTGTATCACTACAAGTTAAGCTACAGTGAGATCACCATATAAATATAAAAGTTATTTTATAGAGTTGTTATATTGCACCACAAATGCTATAATTTGCTTTTGCCTGTTAATCATTTTGATTTAAAATAAATAAATAATCAACATACCATTGACATATGCTCGAAGTTCTTCACTAATTTTTGTCTTCTGTTGTGTTACATGAAAATCACATGCAATCTTCCCAGAAAACTCTTGCGAAAGTCCAATAATGGTATTCTAGGAAAAAAAACATGTTACTTTGTAAGAGGTTTGTAAGCCAGTCTTGTGAAAAAAACATACTGTAATTAGTATATATTTAATTTTATCAAACAACCAAGCTAACCCTAGTTTATATAGCCCCTTTCTGCAGCAAACAACATTGTAGAGCACTACACTAGTAAATACAAAATACAGTAGCTTACATGTTTTTACAGTTTGAACATAGACAGGTCAAGTCTAATTTAGCATCTATTATACCATGCTATCTACAATGACAAACTAATCTATCACTGTAATTTATCATTATAATGCATTAGGAAAAATATTTATGAACTATGGCTTACAGTAAATTAAAATATCTGCTATAGGCCTGCCATATATTTATTGTGACACTGTATTTATTCAGTCATATGTGGTGCTGTGAAAACATGCTTGCTCTTTTCAGACTTTCTCTTTTATTGTAGATTTTTGACAAAGAATGGTTTCGGCTTCTTAACCAAAATCTGATATTAGAAAAAGGGCTCCTAAGGACTAACACTTTTTTAAACTTATATTGCTTTTTTCTCAATGAACAAAGTTCTCCAACATCAACTGGAATAACAGCAAGTCATGCCACCTTAGATTAACACTACTAAGAAGGTTAACAATGTCAAACTTTCAAACAGGTAAAATGCCTACACAGGGTTGGCACTGATGGCAGGACAACTCAGATAATCAATTAAGTTAATAAACAGGAGGAATGTGGAGAGAAGAAAAGGGGAGAAAAAAAATATCAGACTCCAGTTTCAAAACCAATCTTCTAGACAAATCATTCAGCATCAGGAATCACTACACCAAACGTGCAATAGCAAACAAGATAAAATATTAAGAAATTCATTTTTTTTAACCACTACTTCTTGACCTTTTTTTTTTTTTAGAAGAAGTTTCCTGCTTCTTGTATATATGAGTTAGATAGCCTGTGTAATGAGTAAATACAATTTGCACTATCCTTAATTTAATATTTATGATTAATAATCAGTATTATTTTTCATATAACTTTGCCTCTCCTACTAACAGCATTACATTAATATCAACTGCAGACAACAGTACAAAAGCATATACTGCATGTACAAACAAATTTTTTTTTTTATCGGAATGGCAATTATCCTTTAATAAAAACCCATCACAAATGTAATATTTTTCAAACATTGCTCTAATTGTTTTGTAATCTTTCCAGAAGCAATCTTTTTCTCTAAGACTGACTAATATTAATTTTACTACAGTAGAAATGCAGAATGTTTTTGCTGATTTTCACTAGCTAAAATTCTGCACAAGAACAAAATAATTTCTTTTCATCCCATATTGTGAGCTGCTATGATTTTAACCTAAGGAAATGTGATTAACCTGTTAATAAATGTTAATTTATTCATCTTAGCAAAACTGAGATGAAATTCTTTTTCATTACAAATCTTACAGTTCTTCCAATTTATTTTTTTCTTCCAACACATTTAAAAATGCAATCAAAGTGAAGAAAATGTGAAAATTTGAAAAATATTTATGTATTTATCCTGAAAAGCAATGCAAATGATTTAAGATTGTAGAAAAATGTAAAGACTACATTTGCTTATCTGATCTAATCTCATGAAAACCAAATGTAGAATTACTGAGAAATATATAGAAAAATGAAGGGGCTTTAATAACTATAAAAGGTGGAACATTCATATTGAGGCTAATGTCTGTCTTTCTTTGAAAGTAACATGCTTTCTACTATATGTAGTGCCCTCCATAATGTTTGGGACAGAGACACAAAAGTGTTGTCATTCTACATGGTGTGACCAAAATGTATGCAAATACCCTTAATTAATGTTTTGCAATGAGAACTATAATCATGTCTAAATTGTTTGATCTGTAATTGTAAACTGTGGAGCAGAGGGGTAAATCAAGGAAAAATGTGTCTGTCCCAGGTATTATGGAGGGCACTGTATTTACTATTATAATCAAATGTATCCCTGCAGTGGGCTGGCGCCCTGCCCAGGGTTTTTTTCCTGCCTTGTGCCCTGTGTTGGCTGGGATTGGCTCTTAAGACCCCCGTGATCCTGTAGTTAGGATATAGCGGGTTGGATAATGGATGGATGGA
Organism: Erpetoichthys calabaricus; assembly: GCF_900747795.2. Classification (NCBI taxonomy): domain Eukaryota; kingdom Metazoa; phylum Chordata; class Cladistia; order Polypteriformes; family Polypteridae; genus Erpetoichthys; species Erpetoichthys calabaricus. The sequence continues at coordinate 47,754,971 of NC_041406.2, forward strand.
TCAAATGTATCAATTAATTTCCATATAGCTCATAAAATTTGCATCAATCTCCATTAAAGATACTGAATATAATAATTTTAATTTATGTTACAGTATGCTGTTTTTATTTTTGTTTAATTGATGTTACTCTACTGGCTTACGTGATATTACCATTTAATTTAGGTATAATATTCTCTTTTCTGTCAATAGCTTTGAAATTAAAGCAAGTCAAAAAGTGTATGTTGCAGTAAAAGAAAAGTAAACAGTGATTCTTGTCCCTAACAGCTTAACCATTTGAGATAAACATTTTGAGAATTATTTTTCACCATGGTTTGTCTTTAATTCATAACACCTAATAAAAATCTTTAGGAAAAGAAAATAAAAACTAAGTAGAGAAGGGTTAAATAAGCAGCATGCCATAACATACTCTTCAAATGCTAACATATATTTCAAATGCCAATCTGTCTGAATTTACGCTTTTAGCAACTGAATTAGTGATATGCAGTACTGTACTGCTGAACAAAAGAGCTTTTTTTACCATTTAATATCAGCCCTTTCAAGGTTCTTGTCAGCTTCCTTCAAAACAAGACAACACAACTTTACATTTAGAGATGAACGTGTCCCTCAAGGTGAAACGTCTCGTTTCCAAGTCAGAAGTGATAAAAATGCATTTAGGGGTTCATGGCAGTGAGCATGTTTTAAGTAAAAACAGTGTGCTTAGGCTCCATGCTGGTGTAAGTGCACACAGGAGCTTGAACAAGTGGCCCTGGGGTGTTGATGGGGGAATTGACAGGCACGTACATGCAAAAGTATGGGCACCATTGCTTGAAATGTCTGTTACTGTGAATAGTTAAATGGGTAGAAGAGGAACTGATCATGAAAAGGCATAAACTTAAAGATGACTTCTTTAATATTTTAAGCAAGATTACATTTTTATTTCCATCATTCACATGTACAAAATACTAAAAAATGTAAAGGGACAGAAACAAAGGTTAGGGCACCCGACATAGTCAGTACTTAGTAACACCCCCTTTGGCAAGTATCACAGCTTGTAAATGCTTTTGCCAGCCAGCTAAGAATCGTTGAGTTCATACTTGGGGTGTTTTCACTAATTCGTCATGTTTAACCTTATACCTCTGGGTGATCATTTAATTTTCTGCTTGCTTAACTATTCACAGTAACAGATTTTAAGCAAGGGTGTCCAAATTTTTGCATGCCACTGAAAACCAGCTATGGAGGTCACAAGCAGATAAAAGTAAAAAAAAAAAAAATACCAATCATATTTTTGGTTTCACATATGTCTACAACAAATTACCACAAACCCAGGAAATAATACATACATTTTAAAATACTGTACATTTACCCTATGTAGTGCACACATCAGAAAGTCACACCTGAAATGCAGGTTGTTTAAGAATCTCAAAATATAATCTTTCAGACACTCTACAAAAAACAAATCTATAAAAAAAATAGCTAAAACCTAGATCTTTACAAACAAATAAAGTTGGATCAAATAAAGGCTCATGTCACACTGTTAAAATATTAAATAGTTAACTTTCACAATCACATTATGAAATGCTACAAATCTGAAACTCCAGACACTGGATATCATACTTTGCTTAGGATACACAAGCTTCAGTATTTAGTATTTGGCACTACTTATTGTTTTAAGACTCTTATATACTTACTAGCCAACGCCCGCCGTAGCATACGGCGGTGTAAGAACAGGAATGGAAAACGGTGAGAAAGGAATTCAGAAATCAAGAAGAAATAAATACTTCTTGAAAGACGTACTGTGCATATAGAATTTCCGGCCAAGCAGGATTGCATGAGAAAGTGATAAATAAATCAGGCTTTCCGAATTTACGTACTGTGGCCAAGGCGTCCTGATAGTTTTGTTGCATGTATCTTGGACTTCCTGGAAATGTGGAAGGTAATATGATCATTTTGCCTACACGAACGTTGTTATTTTCAGCATTTGCTTGCAGTGCTTCTGATACTTCAACGCGCAGATCTTATTGACGTAATCTGAGATAGTTGAGACGCGTGCCCTCTGTTTTAACATACGCATCTACGACGTACTGTTGGAATAGTTTGCCGCTGGAGTGCAAAATACTAAATGTATTCCTCATTGCTAATCTGTATGCGTAAAATTGGCATTGAGTAAGCCTTATTCGCTTGGAGGTTCTTTTACCGGGAACATGTTGTAAATCTTTGTGCCAGCCAATGTCTCCGTAAGGGAATAAAAGTGGGTAAACCATAGGATCGCAATTCATATTGAGCGTGGAAATCTGTTAACAGGAGTTGCCTATGGGATAGATGCAAATGTCCTTTTCGGCAGGCGTTTCGCCATCTTCTCCGACGAAAATCTTTGCAACATCGGTGTGACATGTCGGGGCATTGTATCGTCATAAATCCTGCCTAGAGGTTTCCTTGAAAACCATTCATACAGATGCTGTTGGATTGGACTGAGCGATTTCATGCATGTGTTTGTATGATTTAGTGAAGGGGTTGATGGTTCTGAGCATAGAATCTAGCTGGAGAAGTACATTTTCGCTGCATGCAGAATTTGCTTTATTTTGTAAGCATACTTTAGTAGCTTGCGCTGTGTCAAAAACATACAACTGTCCATATCCTGGAGAGGTAGAAGTGTTAGCGTATAGTGGAGAGATTTGGTGATAAATTCTGAAAGTAAAAATTCTATTCTAGTCTGTCAGTCAAGAAACAAGTGTTAACAAATGCAACTTTTCTCATAACTGGTCATTTACTATGTGATTTAGTCTATATTCACTCAAAGTAAAATAATGTATATACAGGTAAAATTACATTACAACGAACTGTCAGGGACCTAAAAAATATTTCATTGTAATGAAAATTTCGTTGTAATGAGATTCTGTATTTGTCACTATAGTTCTTTCTTTAACTTGCGTCCAGGCATTTGCAATCATTTCAATAGCTTCTTTCGCGTTAATTTTAATCTTTTCCTGTCTACAAGTTATGCTAACGAGAATTTTTCTCAGCATTTCCTTGCAATAATACTCTTTCAGGGTGTGAATGATGCTCAAACCCAATGGCTGAAGCACTGCTATGCAATTGGGTGGGAGGAATTCAATGCAAACATTATCTAAATGCGCAAGCATGTTGTGGGCAGCACAATTATCAATCAGAAGCCGAATCAGGTTTCTGAACTCCTTTGGGATCCCCCCCACCCAACGGGAACATCACGCTTAAGTGCGTCCCGAAGTGCATTCACCACGTCTGTGGAAGACTGTTTGTCTGTTGCCAGGGCAGGGCAACAGCAAGCGCATAGCGCTACAGTGAAGTGCCACAGAAGCAAATCCTAAAAGATCATGGGTGCACTACAAGTCCCTGTCTTACACCCCAAAACACAAGGGTGAGTCTCAGTACTTTAGCAAAACCAGCTTTATTCAGCTTGAAACAGAAACGGCACAGTTATTTATTGTAGCGGGATCTGCCACTCTCCTATAAACAGACACAGCAGTCAGACAGTGTTGTGACTACGTTAGAGGCCAAGTAATACTGTTCCCTGTATTTACAATGTTCCTTGCATCACCCATCAAGATCTTTTCTGTTTGCTTCAGTGCCGAGCCTCATCAGAACTGTGAGCCTGCTGTTGCCCCGGCAACAGATAAACAGTCTTTCACAGACACGGTGATAGCACTTCAGGACGCTCTTTGGCGTGTTGTCCAGTTGTGGGAGGTCCCAAGAGAGTTTAGGTATCACTGAAAACCACCGAAAACAAAAACAGCAAAAAAAACAGTACAAGGAAAGTCTGAAGAAAGACATTTTTTACAATGTTTCTGTTTGGGGATTGTTGTGCACAACTGATCTGTGACCACAGAACTAACTGCTCTGTGGATGATTCATTCAGGTATTTCATGGTCACTTTGTTGTAATGAAGGTATCTGCTGAATATACTTCGTAGTAAAGAGATTTCTATAGACTAATGTCATAAGGGGAAACTGTCAGGACCATAAAAATTGTAATGAAAATTTCGTTGTAAAGATATTCGTTGTAACGGAATTTTACCTGTATTTAAGACAGAGAAAATGTAAAGAAATAAACAGATTTCTTGTACATATTGATGTCAGTGATATAATGAAAAGTGAACTGGTATATATAATAGGCATATAAGAATCTTATTAAATATACAATTTTAAAGTAATGCAGTTTGTCCATTCACATCCCATAACATAAATCTAACTAATTATAAAAAAAATATTTACACTGTCTTTAAAAAAAAAAAATCAGGATGTTTTATTCAATTGAAATGTTATTTTAGGTAAAGTCAGCATTAATCAACAATAATGTAATAGGTACTGCATCCATTGTCTTCTAAAGCATGTTTCCAGCTAATTAGCTAATAAGTTGGTTGTTTTACAGACCATCAAATACACTGGGAACTACACATTGTAAGACAAATAAAGCAGTCCATTATGATCATGTAATTCTTTATAAACTCTAAACCATGGATCTACAACTCCATTCCTGAAGCATTACTGTGTTTGCAGGTTTTCATTCAAACTCTTTTCTTTAATTAGTGACCAGTTTTTGTTGCTAATCAATTTTTCTCTTCGTTTTAATTGACTTGTTTTTAGCATGAATTGCTTTATTTTTTTCCTTAAATGGCATCCAGACAGAAATAAGATATGAAGAGAGACAACAGATGATCAGCTAAGTCTGGGCCTCAAACTCAAACCAATTTCACACCAACCAGTTTGATAATTAGAAGCCAATTCTTGAGGCTAATTAAAACTGTTATTAAATTCCACAGTGCTTTCTTTCTGCCACAGCAGACATTTCCAAAACTGTTGATTTTCTTTTTTCTAAGAACAACATCAAAATGTTTTGTTGACCTGAGCAGATCAAAATTATGGAGTCCTTCTCCTTTCTTGATTTTCAGATAATGTATGATGGATACAACTTGCTGGTCATGCATTGGGCTTGTTTTGTATCTCTTTATTGCTTGGCTGATAATTAATGAAAAAAAGAAATAAATAAGGGGATTAAGTTTAAAATAGCAAGTCAATTACAATTAAAGCTGGTGTTAATTAGCAGGAAAAACTAGTCACTTAGAAAAGGGATAGAATGAAATCCTCCACCCTCAGGTTCTAGGACTGGCAACAGAGAAGCCTGCTCTACACTACATTCTACAATACCCTTTAGTCAGTGGTGGTAGTCTAGGAAGAAACAACCCAGCCACAGGGGATGCACAAACCAGTGTGTTTCTTTGTGTCAGTCCCAAGCCCAGATAAATGAGGAGGGTTACGTCTGGAAGGGCATCCGGTGTAAAATTTTGCCAAATCAATATGCGGACAACAATACAAATTTCCATACCGGAGTGGTCGAGCCCCGGGTTAACAACGACCGCCACCAGTACTGTTAGTCAACAGGGTGCTGGCGGAAATTGGGCTACTGTTGGCCAAAGAAGAAGAAGGAGAAGAAGAGGGGGGAGACATGTCCGGAGGCAGGAGAAGAGGAGGAAAGTAAAGAGAGTGGAACTGAGGGTAGGAACTTTGAATGTGGCCAGCATGACTGGTAAGGGGAGAGAGTTAGCCGATATGATGGAGAGAAGGAAGGTTGAATATTGTGTGTACAAGAGACTAAATGGAAGGGGAGTAAGGCCAGGTGGATTGAAGGTGGATTCAAATTGTTCTATCATGGTATGGATGGGAGGAGAAATGGAGTAGGGGTTATTCTGAAGGAACAGTATGTCAAGAGTGTTTTGGAGGTGAAAAGACTGTCAGACAGAGTAATGATTATGAAGCTGGAAATTGGAGGTGTGATGGTGAATGTTTTTAGTGCATATGCCCGGCAAGTTGGATGTGCAATGGGTGAGAAAGAAGATTTTTGGCGTGAGTTGGATGAAGTGATGAACAGTGTACCCAAGGGACAGAAAGTGGTGATTAGAGCGGATTTCAATGGACATGTTGGTGAAGGGAACAGAGGAGACGAGGAGGTGTTGAGTAGGTATGGTGTCAAGGAGAGGAATGAAGAAGGTCGGAGGATAGTGGATTTTGCAAAAAGGATGGACATGGCTGTGGTGAATACGTATTTTAAGAAGAGGGAGGAACATAGTGTGTCCAAAAGGATGGACATGGCTGTGGTGAATACGTACTTTAAGAAGAGGGAGGAACATGGGGTGATGTACAAGAGTGGAGGAAGATGCACACAGATAGATTACATCCTATGCAGAAGAGTCAATCTGAAGGAGATTGAAGACTGCAAAGTGGTGGCAGGGGAAATTGTAGTTAAGCAGCATAGGATGGTGGTCTGAGTCAAGGATCAAATGGTGGAAGTTGAAAAAGGAAGACTGCAAGGTTGAGTTTAGGGAGGAGGTGAGACAGGTACTGGGTGGCAGTGAAGAATTACCAGACAGCCTGGGAAACTACAGCAGATGTAGTAAGGGTGACAGCAAGAAGGGTGCTTGGCATGACATCTGGAAAGAGGAAGTAGGAAAAGGAAACCTGGTGGTGAAATGAGGAAATACAGGAGAGTATACAGAGGAAGAGGATGGCAAAGAAGAAGTAGGATAGTCAGAGAGATGCAGAAAGTAGACAAGAGTACAAAGAGATAAGGCGCAAGGTGAAGAGAGAGGTGGCGAAGGCTAAAGAAAAGGCATATGATGAGTTGTATGAGAGGCTGGACACTAAGGAGGGAGAAAAGGACCTGTACCAATTGGCTAGACAGAGGGACCAAGCTGGGAAAGATGTGCAGTAGGTTAGGGTGATGAAGGATAAAGATGGAAACGTACTCACAAGCGAGGAGAGTGTGTTGAGCAGATGGAAAGAGTACTTTGAGAGGCTGATGAATGAAGAGAACGAGAGAGAGAAGAGGTTGGATGATGTGGAGATATTGAATCAAGAAGTGCAACAGATTAGCAAGGAGGAAGTAAGGACAGCTATGAAGAGGATGAAAAATGGAAAGGCCGTTGGTCCAGATAATAATAATAATTCATTACATTTATATAGCGCTTTTCTCAGATGACATACCTATGGAAGCATGGAGGTGTTTAGGAGAGATGGCAGTGGAGTTTTTAACCAGATTGTTTAATGGAAAGTGAGAGGATGCCTGAGGAGTGGAGAAGAAGTGTACTGGTGCCGATATTTAAGAATAAGGGGGATGTGCAGGACTGTAGTAACTACAGGGGAATAAAATTGATGAGCCACAGCATGAAGTTATGGGAAAGAGTAGTGGAAGCTAGGTTAAAAAGTGAGTTGATGATTAGTGAGCAGCAGTATGGCTCTAAGCCCTTTCTTATTTGCAATGGTGATGGACAGGTTGACAGACAAGATTAGACAGGAGTCCCCGTGGACTATGATGTTTGCTGATGACATTGTGATCTGTAGCGATAGAGGGAGCAGGTTGAGGAGACCCTGGAGAGGTGGAGATATGCTCTAGAGAGGAGAGGAATGAAGGTCAGAAGGAACAAGACAAAATACATGTGTGTAAATTAGAGGGAGGTCAGTGGAATGGTGAGGATGCAGGGAGTACAGTTGGCGAAGGTGGATGAGTTTAAATACTTGGCATCAACAGTACAGAGTAATGGGGATTGTGGAAGAGAGGCGAAGAAGAGAGTGCAGGCAGGGTAGAATGGGTGGAGAAGAGTGTCAGGAGTAATTTGTGACAGACGGGAATCAGCAAGAGTTAAAGGGAAGATCTACAGGACGGTAGTGAGACCAGCTATGTTATATGGGTTTGAGACAGTGGCACTGACCAGAAAGCAGGAGACAGAGCTGGAGGTGGCAGATTTAAGATGCTAAGATTTGCACTGGATGTGACGAGGATGGATAGGATTAGAAATGAGTACATTAGAGGGTCAGCTCAAGTTGGACTGTTGGGAAACAAAGTCAGAGAGGCGAGATTGCGTTGGTTTGGACATATGCAGAGGAGAGATTCTGGGTATATTGGGAGGAGGATGCTAGGGATAGAGCTGCCAGGGAAGAGGAAAAGAGGAAGGCCTAAACGAAGGTTTATGGATGTGGTGAGAGAGGACATGCAGGTGATGGGTGTAACAGAACAAGATGCAGATAACAGAAAGATATGGAAGAAGATGATCTGCTGTGACAACCCCTAATGGGAGCAGCCAAAAGAAGAAGAAGGTAGTCTAGGAAGAAACAAAGCCAAAGGTATAAAAACCTGTTACCAATGGAATGTATTTATCATGTGTATAAGTGGCAAATCAAGGGATGGTTATGACTTTGCAGACAGTGGATTTTCAAATCATTACATATATGCATACATTCATCATCAACCAAGTTGCTGCATTGTCTTATAACCTAATTTATTGTATGTACTGTATGTAAATATGTGAGTATATATTCTACTGTGTATACCAACATATAAATACTTAGCAACCAGCTACAATACAATTGCTATCGTTTTGGCATAAAATGTAATATTAACAAAGAACTTTTTTTAACTAATTTGAATTACTAATACTGTATATGTGGTTCAGTGACCTATAATAGTAAAACAAATAAAGTACAAAATCAAAAATAACCTATACTTTCAGATTATAAGACATTTGAGAAGAAATGTGACTTTTCCCATGCTCATTTTACTGGCACTCTTTGTGCTGATTAAATGATAACACTACCCTTTAAACCTCAATCATACCAAATCTAATCGCGTATGTAGTATACAAACCTTGAAAAGTAGTTCATCTGTGCTTTTTGCACTGTAGCACAGCTGGACAAATCCTGGTTCATACCCATAGCCTTGAGCAGTTCTTTGTCTGTGTAGATCAGCCACATGCAGCAATATTGAGTATAGTGGGTTAATTCCTACTCCTCCTGCCACCAATAACAGGTTCTTTGCAGGCTCAGAAGGTAGAGGATCGAAGAAGAAATCTCCTCCTGCTCTCAAAGATACTACTGAATCTAGGCCACACTGCAAAGAGGAAATAATGTTTAAGTCAGCAGGAAAGAATATGTTAATATATAAAAATATTTACATTTACATATATAAAAATGCCTGGAAGTATTTCATTTGTTTTTTTTTTTTTTAAATTAACACAAATGTTTGTTATGCATCATCTGTTGAATGACAAATGCAATGCATGTCTCCATTATATTCCATTTGGTATGGGATTCACAAAAGCAGTGTCAATGTTAGTGATGTACCATCTGTTGGAATGGCAAAATCACAGAAACCAGATGGACACTCAGACACTTATCTTTTTATTAGGGTGGAAGAAAGGTGGTAGTGCATTGTGCCGATTGTGTTATAGTATCATAGTTTTCTTAGGTATAGATTACACTAAACAGTTCTTTGGTCAACTTCTTCAGAATGTTTCCACACCTCATTATGTTTCTTTGAGGTCACCATCCACTTACAAAGCTAAAGTGTTTCCCTTACTGATGCAATAACACAAGGGGTGCACTAATCATGCAGATCACTCACTGACATTCTACCATCTCATTGGCAAGCAAAAGAAAAAATATTATGAGAAAAGTGTGCAAAGAAACATACTTGTACTGTCCTGATTATAACATTGGGCTATGGTTTGATGACTGTTTTGAAACACTGCATGAAGGACTAAATCCCCATCAGTATAGAGTTGACACTTAGATGTACCTTTCCTACTGTATTTATTTTGATTATTTGATATTTACAAGTTTCTGTCATATATAATAATAACTTTTTCACTGTTAAAGAAAAAAAATTCTGTATTTTTAACTCATTTTTCTGGGGGCAAACATAAGGCTAAAGAGGCTGTGCAATACCTCCACACAGGTAATTTGTATACATAGCAATAAATCTGAGTTGAAATGATTACATCAGATTTTTAATAAAAGCCAAACCAACTTACATGCACATGAAAGAAAAAAAAATCTTTAGAAAATGAAAAAGGCTGAGTTTGCAATACAGCAGATTAAAGCGCCACAAGCCTTTTATCAATTTTTTTTTTAATGCATGATAAGTCACTCTTGCTTAGGATATGGTAATAAAACAGCCAAGCACAATGTTTCTGAGTGCATGAATTCACGTACAGCATAGTACTATAAGTTGGAATGACCGGTCTGTGCTACCACTCTGACTATATTAAAACATTACCAAATTTACTAAATTTCAACCTGAATAAACTTAGGTGAATTGGCATTGCTAAAGTGGTTTAAGTGTGTGTGCATGTGAGTGTGGGTGCTGTCTTGTGATGGACTGGAGCCTTATCCCAGTATTGTTCCTGCCTCATATTGCTCCCTAAGATTATAGGGATAGGTTTCAGTTGCCTCATGACCCTGCCCTGGATAAGCTGGTTAGGAAAATGGATGGATGATTATTATTATTCTGTCTATAGCGGAGAAAAGTATCTGAATAAATTAATGGCTAGAAGATACTGATTATAGCTTTAAGAATAATTATTTTATTGGGTAGCACAGTGGAGGAGACTGTCTTCACATGTTTTCCCCAGGTGGTCCAGTTTCTCACATAGTCCAAACACATGAAGGTTAGGTGGATTGGCATTGCCAAGGTGGCCTGTGTGTTTATGTTAGCTATGCAATGGACAGGAGCCCTGCCAGGGACTATTCCTACCATGAACCTGATGCTTGATGGTAAAAGCTCCAGCTACCCTGTGACCCTTCCATGGACAAATGGATTAGGAAGATGGTAAGTGGATGCCTCTAACATCTGGTTAGTACTTGTCACTTGATTGCATGCTACACGTATTCTCAATATTCTCTCTTCCTGAAGCAAACATGTGTATTATTAATATAGAGGTAGCAGGCAATATTTTTGTAAAATAAAGAAATGAGCTTCAATACAGTGATAGAATGTTAGTGTGCACTTTTCAGTTATCATTGTCTATTTGTCTACAGACCAGACAGAGCAATTCACATCTGAGCATTAACATTAAATATCAATAACTGCACATGGAGATGACTATCTGATGAGAATACACAGCCCTGGGGCTGAAAGGGTGCCGCAGAAGAAGAACAGAGTAGTTAGCAAGTGAAGGACACAGTTGGTATCTTTTTAAAATGGCAGAGTCTCACAACGAGATGCTTTATGTTTTTTTACATTTTTGAAACAACATGGATATACTGTTTTGCAATATGTGTGTAACTGAGACACAGATCAATACCTGGTAACATTTTTGGCTTGAAAAATTGATGTATTTGGCAAGTTTTAAGGCTTTTCTTTATAATTAGGCTCAAGTACCCATTTCATAAAGTTCCATTATAAAATGTAAAAGTGAGCTAGGCATGTTTTAAAATTTTTTAAATATGCTTCACTTTTGAAAACAGTTTCATGTGGGAAGTTAATTTATAACACAGTGGTGAAGAAATAACATTGACCTGAAAAACAATAAATTCTTTATTAAAACAAATTTCAAAGGTGGACATTTTAGCCACTAAGTCTCATTCATCTACCAAACCTACCAAATTCAGTAAGGATTTGAAGAGCCAAAGACTTTACTAATAGAATCAGTAGCAAGGTAGGAACCACACCTGGACAAATTAACAGTCCATTGTAGGACACACTCAACCACATTGGACCAATACATATTCATTAATTAGCTAACATGCATTTTTTTAGTATATGAAAAGAACATCATACTACCTGGACAAAAACTAATGCACTGTAGACACTGGAAGAATATGCAGTGCCACAGACAGTGCCTGGACCTCAATCAAACTGTTGACTTTGGAGCTGTGAGGCAACAACAGAAACCACTGCACTATCATGCAGCCTTGTTTTTATCTATTTTCAATTAAAGGCCAAGTCCTCTCACTCCTACATTACTTATGAGTACAACTATTTTCTTCTGTAACTCATAATTACATTAAGCAGGTATGAGAATAACTAATTAAACATTTAATATCAAGTGAATACAATTATTTGAGTATAACAATTTAATGAAACAATCTGTATGACTTTTCAGTTAACATTATTCTTCCTTTGAGATTCACTTCTATGTAAATAAAAATCAGTGATTGGCTCCAGACATTTGCAGAAATTTCCTCAAAGCACCAAACTGTGGCCATCACTTTTTTTTTTTTTAATCTCACACCACTCACTGGAAAGCTTACAAGGCATTCACACTTGCAGCAGAAGGTGCATGAGATTCCTGTTCTAAGCTAGTTTAGCAGGAGTGTGCTGTAGCTGAGGGAAGAAAGCCTGTTCAGTGCCTCACGCACAAAAGTTTGAATGGGAAGAGCATTGGTATTTTTTTCAGCACTGTACCACTACGGTGTTTGCAGTCTCCAAGTGCCCATGGTTTCTTGCTCTTTACATCACTCTTTTGGTACATCAGTATCCATCAGATAAACATTCACTGTGGCTGCTCAAGTTGGAATTCTTTGCAACTTTGGCAGGTTGTCTCTTTAAAGGATCCACATGAAGCTGGTCAATTGAGTGATATAATGTCAACTCATAGTGGGCTCAGATTTTTTGGAACCAAGTCGATACTAAAATCCCTAAACCAGGCAAATTCAACTTGTCACCGACGTTATATTAATTTTCATTTACCATCTATTTTCTTAACCCACTTATCCTGGGCAGTGTTGCAGGGCAGCTAGAGCCTATCCTTGTGGTGTTATATTTTTCATGACCTATGCAGTGAGATTTGGGTGCCAGACAAGGAAAGTGGCAGTGTGGTGATGCTTATTTGGTCTTGTGGAAGTCCTGAAGGTGACCCCACACCTTCGATTGAATGTTAGTGTATCATAGGGCTCATGGATTCCAGAGGACGTCCCCCTCCCCGCCTTTGAGATCATATACTAATATACATGAGCTCCGACCTCCAAGGAGGAGCCCCCTTCCCTGTTGTGCAACAGTAATAACAAATTGGGAAGAAGAACAAGACGTTGACTAAACAGAGCACTGCCGGAAATTTGCTTCCGCTTCAAACAGTGCTTGCAGGGAAATAGGAATGTAATTTCCTTTGAATACAATATAATAAATTTGAAATAAACTGATTACAGTAATCCCTCGCTGCTTCGCGGTTTATTTTTCACGGATTCATGACTTCGCGGGTTTTTAAATACAAGTGATTGCCCACCTATCGCGGAAGTTATGTTCCAGACCCATCAGCAACAGGAGAAAATCCGCGATATAGAAAGACCATATAAATAAACATTTTTATAGTTTAAGCCTTAAAATACCCACATGCTTTAACACTAGAATTACCAGAGCCTACGAAAAAACTCGTATATCCGGCCCACCTTAAATCGCTTCTTAAATCCATTCACACCTCTCCGCCAGCATCCTTTGTCCTCTAAATGTGCTGATAAAAGACAAGCTGCCAGCAGCCGGCTATTCCATCCCCCCACCGACTTAGAACGTGAGCGAAGTTTTCCCAGCTCACGCCTTGATTGATTATGTGGGAGTGAAGTGGAGTTTTACAGTGGAAATAAGACATAATTATTCTAAAGTAATCTGTGTAAACACATTGTAAAAACAGAAACTTTTTCATATTTTAGTAATAAATGTTACAAAATGTAGTAGGCATAAACTATAGAATATATAAAGCCCGAGTTCCAAAGATCACATAAACACTTTCACAAAAGCTTCAAAAATAATTAAATAGCTTCTGTGGCGTAGTGCGTTAAGATATGCCTCTTAGCGCAGAGCAGCTTTTCCTTGCCTCACAGACCTGAGTTCGAATCCCCGCTGGGGATGAAGTGTTGCTTTTTTTTTCTTTTCTTTTAAACCTCAAACGGACATAAAATTTATACATTGGTATGCACTGTCATTTACTGAGATCGTTATATTTTCATGTGGGATGCTCCTTTTCAAATATTTTTTTAACAATTGAGACTGCAATTAACAGGAACAACTGTCCTTATAACTTATTTTTAAGATCCATAACACACAGACAGACAGAGCACTGTGTAATAGAGAGACAGACAGGCAGAGAAGTCACTAGATATATAAATAAACAGGGAAGCCACGTGTACTGAAAGAAAAAAAGAACATGTGCGTTGTCCCTGACTCTCTAAGTAAGATCGGGGGAGGGGTGATGTTAGAGCGCCTGCGCTTATTCAGTGCAGCAAGGACAACACACATGTTCTTTTTTTTCTTTCAGTACATGTGCCTTCCCTGTTTATTTATATATCTCTGCCTGTCTGTCTCTCTATTACGCAGGCTCTGTCTGTCTGTGTGTTATGGATCTTAAAAATAACAGTTATAAGGACAGTTGTTCCTGTTAATTGCAGTCTCAATTGTTAAAAAAATATTTTAAAAGGAGAATCCCACATGAAAATATAACGATCTCATTAACTGACAGTGCATACCAATTTATAAATTTTATGTCCGTTTGAAGTTAAAAAGAAAAAAAAAAAAAAAAAACATTTTATCCCTAGCGGAGAATCGAACTCAGGTCTGAATGGCAGCAGAGTTGTTGTGCTCTGAGAGTCAAATCTTAACGCGCTGCGCCACGGAGGCTGTTGTATTGTCCTTGAAGCTTTTGTGAAAGTGTTTATTTGATCTTTGGAACTCGGGCTTTACACATTCTATAGTTTATGTTTACTACATTTTGTAACATTTATTACTAAAATATGACAAAGTTTCTGTTTTAACAATGTGTTTACACAGATTACTTTAGAATAATGATCTGTTATTTCCAGTGTAAAACTCCACTTCACTCCCACATAATCAATCAAGGCGTGAGCTGGGAAAACTTCGCTCACGTTCTAAGTCGGTGGGGGGATGGAATAGCCGGCTGCTGGCAGCTTGTCTTTTATCAGCACATTTAGAGGACAAAGGATGCTGGCGGAGAGGTGTGAACGGATTTAAGAAGCGATTTAAGGTGGGCCGGATATACGAGTTTTTTCGTAGGCTCTGGTAATTCTAGTGTTAAACACATGTAAACTTATAAAACACAATTTGTTAACACATATGGTATGTGGATGTCGGGCTAAGGATATGAGTAACATCTCACTATTATAAAACATTTTAACTTCACGCAAGACAAGACAGTGAGACAGGAAAATAGGTGCTGTACAGGCTTTTAAATTATTGACACGCAGAGCGACAAGCAGCACAAAGCCAGCACAAAGTCCACTTCTCCTTAGCGTTCATTCAGCTCCCCACCCCCTTGACAATGCGAAGTGGCAGGAGCGTACTGCGCCTCCGGGGAGGGGGGTTTGAGCAAACGTGCGTTCAGCCCTCACACCCCCCCACTCCTCCTCCTTCTAAACGTGCAGAGCGACAAGCAGGCATTTTGGCAGAAGCAGCACAAAGTCCATTTCTGCTCAGCGTGAGTTCAGCTGCCCCCCTTCACAAAGCGAGTGCAGACACATCGACGTCTGATCGCTGCATGCAGTGTTGGTCTGCGGTGTTTAAGAATGTAGAAAGTGTTTAAGAGCATAGGAAGTGTTTATAAGAGTGTGGGAAAGGTTAACAAGAGAGTGAGAAAGGTTTATAAGAGTGTGGGAAGGGTTTGTAAAGCCTTAAAATATGTATAAATAATAAAATAAATATAGGTCGCTACTTCGTGGATATTCACCTATCGCGGGAGGCTCTGGAACGTAACCCCCGCGATAGGTGAGGGATGACTGTACACTATATATTAAAGCAGTGACTTACATTTTTTTTATTTTAAAAGCCAGTGTTATTGTCCTCCTGCATATTGTTTGCATGTATAAAAAAGAAATGTCATAACATGCACTATAGCCAAGCCACGATGAAACACAACAAAGTATGATCTTTTTCTTTCTTATGCCAAGTCGTTTTATTTAGTTCAGAAGATGGTAGAAACAGCTGCGGATGTGATGTTTACTAAGTGATCAAAGGTAATTGGTAATCTCTAGTTTCCTGTAGGTAGGCATGTATTCAGATCCAGTCTTGAGAAATTTTATGGGTTTTTCATCTTTTGCTGACCTACCCTGATTTTCCACATCTTCCTGATAAGGATGATGGTATTACTAAAAGGTTTCTGGAGGTTGTAGCTTTCTACTCTGATAGGTCTCTTGATCACTGGCTGATCCTGCTGATCAGTTGTTTATTTAATTAAGATTCTCTTATTGTAATCTTTTGTCTTCAAAGTTGTACAGTGGTGTGAAAAACTATTTGCCCCCTTCCTGATTTCTTATTCTTTTGCATGTTTGTCACACAAAATGTTTCTGATCATCAAACACATTTAACCATTAGTCAAATATAACACAAGTAAACACAAAATGCAGTTTTTAAATGATGGTTTTTATTATTTAGGGAGAAAAAAAATCCAAACCTACATGGCCCTGTGTGAAAAAGTAATTGCCCCCTTGTTAAAAAATAACTTAACTGTGGTGTATCACACCTGAGTTCAATTTCCGTAGCCACCCCCAGGCCTGATTACTGCCACACCTGTTTCAATCAAGAAATCACTTAAATAGGAGCTGCCTGACACAGAGAAGTAGACCAAAAGCACCTCAAAAGCTAGACATCATGCCAAGATCCAAAGAAATTCAGGAACAAATGAGAACAGCAGTAATTGAGATCTATCAGTCTGGTAAAGGTTATAAAGCCATTTCTAAAGCTTTGGAACTCCAGCGAACCACAGTGAGAGCCATTATCCACAAATGGCAAAAACATGGAACAGTGGTGAACCTTCCCAGGAGTGGCCGGCCGACCAAAATTACCCCAAGAGCGCAGAGACGACTCATCCGAGAGGTCACAAAAGACCCCAGGACAACATCTAAAGAACTGCAGGCCTCACTTGCCTCAATTAAGGTCAGTGTTCACGACTCCACCATAAGAAAGAGACTGGGCAAAAACGACCTGCATGGCAGATTTCCAAGACGCAAACCACTGTTAAGCAAAAAGAACATTAGGGCTCGTCTCAATTTTGCTAAGAAACATCTCAATGATTGCCAAGACTTTTGGGAAAATACCTTGTGGACCGATGAGACAAAAGTTGAACTTTTTGGAAGGCAAATGTCCCGTTACATCTGGCGTAAAAGGAACACAGCATTTCAGAAAAAGAACATCATACCAACAGTAAAATATGGTGGTGGTAGTGTGATGGTCTGGGGTTGTTTTGCTGCTTCAGGACCTGGAAGGCTTGCTGTGATAGATGGAACCATGAATTCTACTGTCTACCAAAAAATCCTGAAGGAGAATGTCCGGCCATCTGTTCGTCAACTCAAACTGAAGCGATCTTGGGTGCTGCAACAAGACAATGACCCAAAACACACCAGCAAATCCACCTCTGAATGGCTGAAGAAAAACAAAATGAAGACTTTGGAGTGGCCTAGTCAAAGTCCTGACCTGAATCCAATTGAGATGCTATGGCATGACCTTAAAAAGGCGGTTCATGCTAGAAAACCCTCAAATAAAGCTGAATTACAACAATTTTGCAAAGATGAGTGGGCCAAAATTCCTCCAGAGCGCTGTAAAAGACTCATTGCAAGTTATCGCAAACGCTTGATTGCAGTTATTGCTGCTAAGGGTGGCCCAACCAGTTATTAGGTTCAGGGGGCAATTACTTTTTCACACAGGGCCATGTAGGTTTGGATTTTTTTTTCTCCCTAAATAATAAAAACCACCATTTACAAACTGCATTTTGTGTTTACTTGTGTTATATTTGACTAATGGTTAAATGTGTTTGATGATCAGAAACATTTTGTGTGACAAACATGCAAAAGAATAAGAAATCAGGAAGGGGGCAAAAAGTTTTTCACACCACTGTATATTCATAGATTTGTATTAGTTTTCTAGCATTTATGAATGAATCATTGAATTTACTCTCTTAGATTTTAGACGAGTCATGTATTTATGTGTAAAATGTGCTTATATTTTGATGATAGACATTGCTGTGAATGACACTTTAGTTTTCTGAACATTATAATTTTTCATTCTAACCTGCTTTACAATGGAAGTCAAACTGCTTTTGTTTAAAACATCTTATAAATGGAATGAGTGCTATAATATTTTTCCATAATGCAAAAATTGCTAACCCCAAATGCTCATCTTCTGCATGGTCTCTAACTAGGGGAGTCATCTTATTGTTCAAAAAGTCATGTACAGAGTTCTAATGAAGCAGATAGCTTGTTACCTTCCATGAAATTATTCAATTTGATAAGAGGGTAGAGTTGTAGGAAGGAAACCAAGTTAACATATATGTGAATTATATATGTGAGTTAGAAAACTTTTTTTTTACTTGTCTCATAGAACACACTTTTTTATTTAAGAAATTACTTCACAGTTGACTCTTTATTATATGGCATCTATGACATTCTAATATATCAAAGCCCACTTCAGAATTTTAGTTTTTATGGGGATTATACATTACATTAGCAAATAATGAGTATGTTTAAAAAACAGTGCTGTAAAACCAGTCTTCATTCACTCGTTCTCAAATTATATTACCTCGGTATGAATCCATCGGGCTGGTGGATGTTCACTATATTTCACAGCCAACTCTATAACTCCATCTCTCCTCAGAAGTCCAGGGTTGGAGCAAATTGAAAAGCCACCAACATTTGAAACTCCAGGAATAAAGAAATCCACCCTAGACCACAAAATTATATAGTATAAGATAAATAAACCACACAGTATAAATTGATACATCAAATCAATTCCAAGCTCAGCTGGTACACTCCAAGTTTGCAGTGCTTACTGTTCATCTGCATCATGAATAAGAACACCCAGTAAATAATATCAGCATTACATATACCCTTTTCTATTTTAGAGTTCAGTAGCTATATGAAACTGAAGAAATACACAAAAATACTTTAGAAGGGAGAAAAGGTGCTCACCCTTTTATGACTGGAATGTCAGACCAAACATTTTGTGAAATAAACCTCTAATATCCCAAAAAACAATAAAATTGCAAAATTCATTTCCCTATTACTGTATCTTAAGTCTTGCTTTGAGCTGTCAAGAGTTTTTTTTTATTAATATTCCTTTTATGTTCAAGTATAGGCTGATGGGACCTCTATAGTTATAATTATAACTTTGACTTAAGGTAATTATTTCAGATGTTTCAGGTAGACAGAAGTTTCGAGTTTAAGAAAAAGAGAAGTTTTGAGTTATTGAAGAATGGCAATGTGATGCATGTTGATTAGCATATGGAAGTAAGAATTTGACTCTACTCTGCACATGCAACAATACTGATGCTATTAACCACTAAACCCATGAAAGCTTTGTATTTATATTGCTCACCAGTTATGCTGTGGAATCATTTATACTTAATTTTGTTGTACTTTCTGAGGCTCATCACAGACACAAAAAACATAAACAGTTTTAGACTGAGTCTTCAAATGGAAGCACTATTAATGTTCAACTAGACTATATAAAGGTGATCTGATTGCATTATGGGGAAATAAGTTTTTACCTAACATGCATTTTGGTTTACCCCCACTCCACTTTATTTTTGGCTTATCCTCCATGACTCAGTTATATCTGGGCAAGCATCCCATTCCATAAAAGGATGATGGTGGATTCCACGGCTATTACACACTGGATGCCTATGAAAGTACAGTATATGACCTTGAATTAAGGCTACCTGTACTCTAATACTGGTTAGCTATATGCTGCTTTCAATTGGTAACTTTAAGCTGCAATTCTAAACAACACTGTATTATTTAAAGCTCTATTCAGAAAAGGCAGCTTTGTTCAGGTATAAAACTTTTCTAAGCCATGACTTTCAGAAATAAATATTTAATGTGTATACACTTTAAATACTTAAATCATAGTTTAATATTCTTCTCTAAAATAACAAAATCGAAAGTGAAGAAAAAGAGAATGTTAGCCTGACTGCAACACAAAAAAACAGATGAATTGTCATGTGTTGCGAATATCAAAGCAGCATATCAAACATGAAAAAGCAGCATTTATTATATTTTAAACATTCAACAAGAGTATAAATTTTTGGTTAAATTGGAAGGTTAACGTGGAGACTTGTGGGACAAGCAGGGAGTTAAAGTATGGGGATGTGTTCTCTGTAATAATATATCTAAAAATGTTCATAATTTTCTGATCTACAAAGGAACAGATTAAAACTACACTGATGGAAATTTCTGTCAGTCGTGAATTAAAGTGACTGTGATTATCTTCAAATGTCAATTATACTATCTTTGATACTGTTTTATAAAAGTTGCACAAGTAGTGCTGGATGCCAGTCTGTGAAAATGTGTGCCAGAACTCAGTTGTGCAATTTACAGATTACAGTAAGAATTGTATATTTGGTGCTGCATTGTGTTGATATCATTCAACTGATGTGAAAAACACAACAAATAACAAATCTGAAATGGTCAATGATCAAAAGAAGCTCATGCAACCAGCTACTGTACAGCATTCAGCCAATCACTGCTATGTTTACCTAATAAAATAATACAGTTTTCACTGATAGGTTCCATGGTAAATGGTAACTCTCCAGAATTTCCTAAAAAGCTTAACAATTGGCTGAAAAATTAGTACTTGCGCAAAAATACATAATTTACTATCCCAAGGAAAAAAATAAAATAAAATTGGCTAATTTTATGCCCACAAAAATACATACATGCCAATGACATAAACGTGCAGAAATGTGTGATTGTAAAATTTCTGGATTTCTAGGCTTAAATGTTTCAAATTTCTTCTTCAAGCGTGATTTATATTATATAGTATATCCTTAGGGCAGTATGGAGGCTGTGGAATACATTATTGCCTCTCAACTTAAAAGTTCTGGCTTGGTCAGAAGTGATGTTGGACAAGGTTTCCAAAATCCAGGGGAGAGTGGGGCGAACACTCAACAAGCAGGAGATAAACAATGAGGCCAGGTTAAGGAGAGAGAGAATTTAGAGAGGGAATGGAATTTCTTAGGAGTTGTACTATGCTCGGCAGTTGGTAGAACACATTCAATGCTGGACCGGATAGTGGGGTTTGTTGTGGGGGTGGTGGAGATTTTAAAGGCACAAAGGCAGCTTTAATGAATTATAGAAAAATGTATATTTATATATCATGGTTTCTAGAATTTTAGAAGAAAAATTCCCTGCTCAAAACAATAAAAAATATTACCCGAGGACACCATTAGGAACTAATTTGAAATGCACTTAAAATGGAAAACAGAAACCATTTGTTTAAAGAAAGAAAGTAGTATTAGCCTAGAACCCAGTTGTGTTGAAATAAGTTCTCTTTTGGCTTTTAAGCAACAGCTTTGTGATACTTGGATCATTCAGCTAATAGCAAACAAACAAACTAGTTAGACTAAACAGTTTCTGCTTAGCCACAATATTGGTCTAAACGGTAACTGCCAAAATATTATATCGTACAGCATTCTCATAACTTCTGCCAGTTTCATAAAGCAACAAGAAATGTCTTATCCCATGGATTTACATTTCTGGCTTCTTTTTAGTTTTTCACACACATCAGCGTACACATGCATTGGTCCCCTTATAAAACATACTTTAATAACATGGCCAGATATAATCTAAACAATGCTTAAATTACTATATTTTTTCTCCTTAACTTTATAGCTCTTATAATTTTGTCTGCAACCCTACTATATTGTGCATGCATAAATACTTCAGCCTCACCTGTACCATAAACATTTTATCCTTTCTTTGATAGCCTCATATAATCAAAATAATAGTTTATTATAAAACCAAAGCCAAGTAATACAAAAAATCAAGTAAGTCTTGTATCAGTTAAAAATACATTTTTTCCAGACTACAAAGTTGGAATTCACACTGCAAGATCACATTTGAAGAGCTATAGTGGAAACGCATGCCCAACTGAGATATGCTTATCATACTACATGAACTGTACTGAACTATACATACAGTACTTATTTTCTCTTCAGTTGTGTCATTTTGTTAGTGCAAGTAATCTAAATATCATCTACTGGTGGTTTGCCTAGGATTAAAGCTGTTTGCCTACTTTTATACTTTCACATGTACACAAATCTAAGAAGCTACACCTTTATAGAATACTGAACACAAAGCACTTGAGCATGAAGAACATATAAAACATGACAGCAAACAATACTAAACCAATTAGGAAAGCTCAAAGAATATTTCCACAACAAACTGTTTCCTGAAATTAATTTAATAAAAAGGGCAAACGAAGGAGTAATGTATAATTATTATTTAATAAAAGAGGGGAAATGAAGGTAGAATGTGAATTTTTTTTAATTCCTTCCATAGAATATTTTATTGAGCATTTACAAAACCCATTCATTTTCTAAAACCACTTTATTCAATAAAGGAATAAAGGGAAATTAGAGGCTATCTTGACTGGTGAAAAAGCAACCAATCACACATATCCCCACAATCACTCACTGAGGGACAACTTAGACCTCATAAACTGTTTAAAAAAGCAAACTAAAAACACTTGCATACTTGAGAAATGTATGCATATGTAGACATACAAACACTATTATAAAAATACTACGCATTAATCAATAATTTTAAAATATCTACAGCTGCTTTGTTTATTAAAGCAAGCATTAATGCCTATTTTTAATAACTACAGCTCCCTCTTATGGTAGCAAAAGATTTATTCAATCAGGTGTAATTTCCTTTAAGTCAAAACATAAAAAATAGCAATGTTAACTGTTAAAAATGTTAAAAAATGTTTGCAGTATACCAAATTATGAAAAATGCATAAATTAAAAAAAAAGTCCATTTGATTTTTTATATTATCTTAACAATGAATGTTTAAAGACCCATAACTATAACATGACAAAGATGATCCTGGGAGAATAAACAACACAAAAATTAAATACTATTTTTTGAAGAAATGTATGCCATGCTCATGGACTCCTGTGAAAATGCAATTACTTCCAAACACTCAATAGGGTTATGCCAACTTCATAAGCAAAAAATACAATCATACACTTCCTGTGGTTATTGCTCAGTCTCTCAAAATGCAGAGGATGAGTTTAGGCCTACTTCTTCAATGGTTTATTTCAGTTTCAATTGTATGTTTTTAGGCATAACATGCTAATTTCTAGTTCTAGCATAACAACTTAATGAGGGTTAGGTCTGAACTAGAACATTCAGAAGCACTTTAATTTTTTTTTCCTTCTACCTTACTGATCTATACATGCTTACTTGTTTCAGATCAACAAATGTTCAGCTTTAGCTTACTGATAGATTACCTAATAGCTCCCTCAAAAGTGATGTGAAACAAAATAATACAAAAATTAAGATTATTTTAATGTTGGCTTATCTTCTATTACATGTAGCAAAACAAAGAAATAGTGACTATACCATCATCCAGCTTGGTCATTGTTATAATGCCATCAAAGCTTTTCACCAGAAATAACAAGGTCTATACTAGCAAAAATGTTTCAATTTTAATTCATCTATTTATTGAATATTACTCTAGAGGCTCACTGTAATTTGGACGAAACCTAGAACTTTAGAATTTATTTCACAGCCATTTCTAAATTTACAAAATTTCTTAAGAAAGACTGAATTGTGAGTATGTTTAGGTGTTCATAAAACCATTTGCCATGAATTGTACAATAATATATAGAGAGATTACAGAGATTTAATAAATTTGCAGGCATAAACTAAAACCTATTCTATTCACTTTCCTATCCAAAAACCTTGGTTTAAGATATTACATATGCCAGTAAAAGTATATAAATGCCCATGAAGCCTCTAAATACATTCCTTAAAATCCATCCACGAAATTTAGTTGTTATAAATATATCAAACTCTGCGGTGGGCTGGCGCCCTGCCCGGGGTTTATTTCCTGCCTTGCGCCCTGTGTTGGCTGGGATTGGCTCCAGCAAACCCCCATGACCCTGTAGTTTGGTTATAGCGGATTGGATGGATATCAGACTTCAAAAGGGATACTGTCTTGCCGATGTTAGCAGCTAAGCGACTTTGTCTTTCTTTGGAGGCTTTGTTTTGCTGACATGCTGGCTTCGCTTGTGTTATTAGCAGCTAAGCGAGTGTTCTGTTTCCTCGGGGGGCGGAGGTCTTACCCTGACTCCACCTCTCACTTCCGGGCCGGACAGACACACACACTCCATGCGTAGATGTTTATATACAAGATAGTATCTAATATTTATACTATTTATTTTAGGGAGCAGTATCATATTGTTGTTTTTATGGAACAAGAAACACAAGAAAATCTCCATGCCAGTGATTAAAAAGGGAGGCAGGGTTTGTACTCTCAGACTTTCAGCAATCTTACTGGGTAATGTGTGTGTGTGAGTAAACAGTGATAAACTGGCATTAACTGGGTACTGTTTCCAATTCTTAACACATGGATGTAGTTTTAACCCCAGCTGGGGTTTCTTTAATAAGGAACTTGTTTTGTTATTTCCATGATCATTTAGATCATTCTCTGGTTTCTCCCAAAATCCACCCTTATGCCATGACTGAGTACGGACACAAGTATGAGTGTACTGATTTGGCTTCCTTTGACAACACTGTATGTAATGCAAATTCAGAAAACTGGTTAAATAAATATGTCACATTCGATATGTCTCCGAAAAACATGACACGCCTGTTATCAAATCATCTTCTTAGACACAGGAATGAAATAAATAACAACAACATAGTGCATGATTATTTGTAATTGTTTCTCAGAGTACCCATAATACATATAATGTAGTAAAGCACTGCACCTTCAGTCTCCAGCTCTAAGATATTTAAAAGATAAACTTCACTGACCTCTGCTTAGCTCAACTTTCAAACAGATTAATGATGTACAATCCCTAGAGATTCTAGATTTGTGTTTAGAAAGGTATAGATAACTGTTAAAAACAACATACTGTGTCATTTCAAGTCTCAACTATGTGTTGGCTAGTTACATTATTTCTTGAGTACTTATGAATTACATAGATATAAACTTTAACACTATATAATGGATTATAAACAGTTTTTTTTAGTTTAAAAATAAGTTCTGAAGTAATTGAAGAACGATTCTTCCTTTCACATTAATAGTTTAAACACAAAAAACTAGTCTAATTAACATTTATTTAAAAATCTGGTGAATTAACCAGAATATAACTACTAACAAGTAATGATGCTTCTGTAATACTATTAAATAAATTTTAGAGAAAAATACAACAGCACAACTTACCATTGCCCTGCTTTAAAAGTAAATTCCTTATTTGCTACTGCTAGACGAATCCTCTTGACTCTGTCAGATTCATTTGTAATTCCACATATTGTTGCTTGAGAAATAACCTGTCATGTAAAAAATAACCAATGATTAAAATGCACATTCTGTTTAAAAAAGGAAAAAAAATCCCTATAT
The DNA here is from genome assembly GCF_900747795.2 of Erpetoichthys calabaricus. NCBI lineage: Eukaryota > Metazoa > Chordata > Cladistia > Polypteriformes > Polypteridae > Erpetoichthys > Erpetoichthys calabaricus. The sequence goes on from NC_041406.2 coordinate 47,780,102, forward strand.
GTATTTGTAAACTGCATAACAAACACTGTTAAGGTCACTGCTAAGGTAAGTGTACTATTTTTAAAGACGTAACACAAAAGAAGTATACCTTTTTTAGATTAAAAATGCTTTTTTAGATTAAAAAAAATGTAAATTTCATATATTCTAGAAATACAAACACCACTGTTTTATTATAAAAGGAGGAGGAGGAAGTTGAAAGAACATCTTAAAAAAAATGCTAAAGTAACAGTTAGACATTTGACCTTTTATATAACAAAAAATATCAATTTTACGTTGTATATTGCTCAGTTTTATGGTATCCTAACCTCATGCCTCAGATTGTGCGCAGTTCTCTCTAGATGGTCAACTTTTCTTCTTGATGACATTTTTCTATTAGAAGAAAAAGACACACACATAAATGTGACTATTTTCGAAGACTCATGTGACCTACTAGTACAGTGAAGTGAAGCATTTCAATATTCTGCCATATACATGACAATGAAAATAAAGTAAACTATCCAAAATAATAACAGAATGAACAGCAGACCTGAAAGAATTAGTAAGGAAATGTACTACTTGAACATGCCTGTAAAAAGCCTTGCATACCTTATGTGCACCAACCACCAAAAAGAAAATCTCATGTTGCCAGGGTTTAGGTCACCATAAAAGTATTGACAGTTAGGGTGCTGTGCCCAGGAATCATGAATCAGGCTTTTGTAAACAATAACAAAAACCACCATATGACTATAACAATGACCAACATTTTCCAGACCCACCTATGTAGTATGCAGTTACACAATACTCTGGGCCTCCACAGCACAGATGTATGTTGCCCTCTGAAACTTCCAGCAATTCCTCGCAGTAAATGGTTAACTGCTACCACTGGGCTCGCCATAGCAAGCAGATTAAACAGCTATTCGCTCAAAGTACACTGTAGCAAAACAAGAGAAAAAAGAAAATTAACAATGCTTGCCAAATGCCCATACATTTTCATTTGTTTGCTAAATATTACAAGCATTCAGTAAACTTTACTACTTCATGTGCATTGTAGAAACGTTAAGCATGCAAAATCTTCCAGGCAATATGAGAAAATGGCTTGCAACATTTTGCTTGAATGAGGGGCCAGAGTTGTCTCGAAAGCTTGCATACTGTAATCTTTTTAGTTAGCCACTAAAAGGTGTCATTTTGCTTGACTTCTCATTAGCTTTTTCAGTAATTTATCCCAACCATTAATCATGCAATAACATAAAAACAGAATGGTACTTAAAAAGTATATTTGTAGTTATGGTTAAAATGTGCATTTTTCAGAGATATAAATCAAGGAGTATAACCGCAAAGAAAACAGCTCCTACAAATATGAATTTTTAAAATAAAAATACTGGGTACACACTATAATGAAACATTTCTCCTACTGTGTAAGAGTACTATGTGTTGTATTAGATATTCATTTTTCTGCTTTTATTTCTATAAGAATTTTTATTCATATTTAATGTGTAATGGATTATTTGACAGTTACATTTTAGTTATCAAAACAAAATTAAAGAACAACATATTTTAATTCAGTTCTATTGAGGTGAGAAGGTCTATAAACCAGCCCAGACAGTATTGCCTGTGTTAAGGCATCATAATATTATTAGTCACCAAGTTATGAGAAATTATTAAAATTAATTCTGCTATGTTTCATTTACTATGAAGGACACAAGCAACATTAAACTGAGGAAACAAAAAGCAAATGGATTATATCAATGAGAAAAATAACGAAAGATCTCAGCACATATTTTTATGATAAGCCATTCTTTTTAAACTTTGTAGAGTCCCTTCATAATTCCAAACCATTTAAGCACTTTTAAGAAGCTTTCAAATGAATTAATGGTAATACACAAATTAAAAGCAAGCAATAATTTATGGAAAACCCAATAAAATGTTTCAACAATCCCTGAAAAATTCACATTTAAATTTGTTGGCAAACCTATCACTCGTAGTATGAACTAATATGAAAAAGTAACTGCTCTTATCAAAAAAGATCAGCAGCGTATGTTTATTCTCTGTCATCTTAAAAAGTGTAACCTGTAATCAGTGCTGGTACAGTTTCTCCATAACAGTATGTTATTACAATACATCTGCGTACTTGAAACAAACTGCAGCGTGTTATTCGGACAGCAGAAAAGATTGTAGGTCTGAAACTGGACTCCACAGAGGCCCTGTATATATCATAGGTCAGGAAACATGACAGAAACATTATTAAAGACCACACATTAAAGACCGAGGAAATGTTACCAGTCACTAAAGGCAAGACCTACTACACATATCAACAGTTTCTTTCCTAGTGGAGCCACTAGGATTAAACACAGTCTCTGATTTATCTGTCTTTTGCTGGTTTCTAAATATTCCATCCAAGCTAAATTACTGGTATGTTTTTTTTTTTATTTTCTGCTCATTTTCTGTTAATATTTTAAGGACTTACTTGATATATTACTAGGAAGGAGTACAATTTTACTTTACGTATTGTTGTACTTATTTGTGTTTAATGCACAGTTTTTTATTACTACTTTATATAATGTTGTGTTAGTGTCATGTATTGTATATTGTGTTGTTTGTATGTACCTTGATACGTGTATGGATCTAACACCAAGAGAAATTCCTAACAACTATACAGCCTTACTAATAACGTACAAACAAACAGCATCTACATTCTTATTTAGGTCTCTGGTTAATGCCAAACTTAAATGTGTAAACAAGTTTGACTAGGACCATATTGTTTATGACTAAGTCCTCAATGTATATAAAAATGAACAGTATTAGGTATGAATAAGTGTTGCATGGCCTTGTGGTGAAGGAATCATGCTTTAGGCTGATTTAGTCAAAAACACAGTTTATGAAAACTAATATAATAAAAAAGTAACTCCTGTCAAGATATGAACTTGCTTCCTGTAATCCTGACACTAGATGAAAAAGCTTTAATGGACAGGTGGGCTTTTTTATTCAAATTATGATTAGATTTTTAATATGTAAACAAGATACACTGACGAGCTACAGTATGTGATAAGTACATAATCACTCTGAAGTCATTCTCTTGGTTTGGGTTATAATAACTGAAGTGTTTTCGGTTCAGGTTAACGGTACTTCTATTTTAGTAATACAATCGTCACTGTTGTCAATGGTATAATTTAATTGAATTTTACATAAAGATGTTAGCACTGATATAAATGTTTAAATTATTGACAGAATTTCATTAAATTCCGCAGAATTGGGGAAAATTTGAAATTATATGATAAAAAATTGAATGAGTACTTATATAAACTATATATATCTATTAAAAAGTTCATTAACAATGCTTCAAAAAATTGTACAAACTTTTTAGTCCATAAAAAAATCTTGTTTTAATCTCCTTTAACTCAGATTTCATTCAATGTCTGATTCTATAACATAATTATATCCTTCACTCTCCCTAAACATATACAAATACTGTAAATATACACAAACACATGACAAAATCACATTTGGCAAATTAGTGGGAGATGTATTTAATAAATGGGAATGTGAAATAGATACTTAATCCAAATACGCTTCACCAATGAAATATGCGTGGGCACCACATAATAAAAACTGCCACCACAGTGAATTTAGTAATTCATTTAGCAGGTCGCACCCTAAGGCAACCAAACTAGCAGCACTCACCTTTGACTTTTTACAATTTCATGTAGAAGAACATGAACCTTCTGCCTTCTTCTACAGTGTCAGAGGGCTGTCCCATGCTGACTGCAAAAGTCATCCATAGCTGTCAGTCTAAAGTGACTGCTGCTGCTGTTGTTTTTTCAGAAGTAATTACCTGAAGATCATTAAAATACAGTACTACGAATTATTACAATGAAGAAATATGTTCCATAGTTAAAAGGCTAGATGAAGCCAACATCATTATATGAGCCAAAATCAAAACAAGTTTGTTGACCTGCTTCATGACCAATTCAAAATTAGCAATTACGTGCACAGACATATAATGTTTTTGTTGTGGATATTCTACTTTTTTCAAAAGCACCATGTTCAAAAATATTTATTCTTGGAACATTATAATGAATTTTTGATGCTTACTAGGCAGATTCCATCTGCATATATTTTTTCTGAAAACGAACTACAAATCCTTTTGTCCTTTATTTTAGCATCTGCATATATTTTTTCTGAAAACAAACTGCAAATCCTTTTGTCCTTTATTTTAGCAATGCAGTCAACAGACACACCTCTGCTTGCTTACTCCAAATTGGCTGATTTAAAAAAATAATAATAAAAGTTATTATTAAAAACATGACAAATGAACACTCTCATATGAAAAATCCTGCCAGCACAAGTACATAAGTTAATATTCTATTGCTGTTGAGTAATTACACAACCACAATCTAAGAACAAATAACTAAAAATAATATACTGCAATTAAGCAACAGTTAATCTGTTCCTGCATATTTTAAACACGCATAAACATACATGCACACACATAGAGGCACATATGCATAGCAACTATTACAACAAGATAAAAATTTCCACTTCAGGTTCTCAACAGATTTATATGTTTTAAAAAACACTTCCAAAGTGATATGTGTGTGTGTGTCAGTATACTGGGTTACAACAACACCAAAGAAAATCACTGAATCCTAATAGCACAGTTTTAGCAGTGTCTGACAATTGCTGGAAGTCATGTTTTTTTCAGCAAAATTACTACAGAACATTTTGTGCTCTGAAATTAAAGAATTTATATATTTTTTTCTACTAAAGCCCCACCATTATGTAGGAAATGTCACATACTAGGCAGATCTGATTATTTTTTGGAATCGTTTCCATGACAAGGTCATAGAGCGCAGATTCCATTAATATCAGGTGCAAGTCATGTTCACAAACTAACTACAAGAAGACACACGAATGCACACCCACACCCTTACTTGTTCATACCAGACAAACCTAAACTTACCAATATGCAGTATGGTCAAATCTAGGCCTTTGGTGAAGTGACTATGCCACTGTGTAACTGCAATTAATTTTTCTAACCCAAGTTTTATATACAGTAGTTGTGCTTTTTGTAGTATTCACTAATCATACTTTTGCATAATATTTTCAAATATGTGATAGATGCATCCCTTGTGACTCTAAATTTGAATAAAGTAGTTTCAGGAATTAAAGGAAATATTTAATCTAACTTATACTTTAGTTTGTACATAATATGTTCAGCTTCATATCTAAAATATTACAATGGTAGCATGGTGGTTTAGGTTCTTAGCACTTATGAGATTGAGTCTAAAGCACCTGGTTATTGTAGTTGTGCAGAGTTTGCATATTCTTTCCACTTCTATGTGGGTTTATCGTCAGCTACATTGGTTTTCCTTCCAAACTGACAAATTTTAATTGTCAATTCTAAATTAATCTCTTGTGAGTAGGCCTCTCACTCCTACATGTCAGTCTTTTATTAAGATGATATACAGATTTTGAAACCAGTTGGCTATTTAAATGTACATTTTTTAAACATCTATAGAAAAATTCCTTACGCCTTCAAAAGAGGTTTATGCACCCCAGGGTCTGAACCATTTGATCTAAAGTAAAGCTTAGACTCTACAGTATATCTAAAGTAAAATTATAGAAATAAGACTTTTTCTTTTTTTTCTCAAATATTCCAAAGTCTGCTCAACACTGAAAAGTTACCTCTTCATTTTCTGTTCCCACCAAGTACTCTATGTATCCACAGACTAAACACACTTTCACAGGGACATAACCAGTTCTAGTAATAACTGATGAAATATAGGGAGTTCCACCTCACACTGCATACTTACACGTTCACCTGTTGCCAGTTTACAGTAAACACACTAACTCCTTGTCAAGGAAACCAAAGCCCTTAGAGACAGTCCCACCAAACTTCACATTGACATATTCACTAATTATAATCCACAGGCTACACACAAACATTATAGGTATACACATTATAAAACATGCTTAATCCACACTTCACTGTGGGCTGGGGCTTATCCCCTGTATGCAAAGCAGGAACCAAACCAGGACAGAATACCCGTCCTTCATATAAGAAACTTGTACACAAATGCAATGGGGCCAATTTTTTTTTCCCTACAGTTGCCAGTTAACCTAACCTACAAGTCTTTGGGTCCATGGATGAGAAACTAGAATACCTGAATTAAAACCTACACAAACAAACAGACAACATTACAATGCCACATCATCCATCTGGTTAAATGCAAGCATCCTTGCTTTCTGTCATGACGCTGTGAAGATCAGCCTGTTGATTTCTCACAAGACCATAAAACAAAAATACCTGTCAGGCCACCATTACTGACTTGTCCTATTGTGGGTGGAGGTGTGGGCTATCACTTCATTTAGTTTTGCTTCCTGCCTTATATTCATCTTCTCCTATTTTAGCCTTGAGATACTTGTCAACTGGACTCAGACATTCACTGTTTGTCTCTGCTGCTCAGCAAATTAGTTTATCAATATTTAACATTTCAAAATATATTTGTGATTTGCTGCATGATCCACAGGTTGTCACTAAACCTGCCTGTTCAAACACTATAATAAGTTGATCCTAAACTGTGCATTTCCTTCACATTCTCCCTGGCTTCCAAATGTTACTAGGATCAGGTTTTAGAATTGTTTTACTGACCTACAGGTCTGTTCTCAACTCTGCTTCTTATTACCTGCAGTCACTGGCTTCTCTGTATATCCCTGCATGACATCTCAACTATATTTCAGCATACATAGTGACTCACCTCCCCTATCACAGACAAGCTGAAATGTATACTATTTTTCAGTTTCTGATTCCAAGCTGTGAAACAAGCCTCTGAACACACCTCAGTGGCTAACGCACTGGCCTTTAAACCACCAGAATGATGATAAAGTCTCGCCTTCTCTTCATTCTGTGACAATAATCAAGTCATTCAGCCACTCTCTGCTTAAATTTAAATAAATAGTATATTACCAATTGTGATGTACCTGATCTTGTAAACTAGTCTCCTGCAAGCATCTCTAAACAAAGCACCTTGGGAATATGTAGGTTTTCAAACCCCATGCCGCGTTCTGGGTATTAATGGGACATCTTGGTCTGTCTCAATTAACCCCCAACTAGCTGTGTGTTTGCTGTAGTGTTAGTTCATCACCTTAACCTGTGAATAATGGCAGAGATTAATTTCTTGGTATCTATTTTGAAATTCTGTTTACTTTTATTTTTTTAATTTCTTACCAATCACTTAAAAATCTGCCAGCAGCCATACCACCTATATTTCAGAACAGTGAATCTAAGCATGTTTGGGCCTGGCCAGTACTTGGAGGGGGAACCTTTTAGGAAAAAATATGGGTTCCTGCTGCAAGAGGTGATGGTGAGGCCAGCAGGGGGAGCTTACCCTGTGGTCTGTGTGTGTGGATACCAATGCCAGAGTGCAATGATAGGGACACTGCTGTAAGAAAGGTGTAGTCCTTCAAATGAGATGTAAAACCAAGGTTCTGTTCTCTCTGTTGTAATAAATGCTTTCTCGGTATGTTTGAAAATATAGGGTGTACCTCAATGTCCTGGATAAATTGCCCATCACAGCCTCATCCCCTGTCCCTTATTGGCTAACTACTTCTTTCACCACCTAAAAGGTAATGTTTGGCGAGTGTACCGGCACAATAATGGCTTACATCACATCATTCAGGTGGATGCTGCGCATTGGCAGCAAAGTAGCTCTCCAATTACCTGTGTAATGCACTTAGAAAAGCATTACATAAATGTAATTAATTATTATGTAAATGTACTGTATATTTGTTATAATGACATATTCTAAATTTTAACCTAGTACATACATTAAATGATTTTTAAAGATTTGGTGCTTTACAGGCAATGCAGTCAGAGCAGCTGTACCACGGCCTATGGGGTCCAGGGTGATTATATGGTTGTTATTTCAAATGGCTTTATTATTAACATGCCTGGCTACCTGACATCTGAAATAAGAGATTAACAGAGTTCTTATTCCAACAAGTCCATAAAGCTCAATTAGGACTACTGCCCTTTTATGTAGATAATATGTTTGACATATCTCATTAGACATTTTTTAATTAGATTAAATTTAATTTCACAGGGGTGTGGGTGGGGTGTATTATTTGTATTAGGGCCTCTATCAGGCTCTTGTTACTAGATTGACAGAAAGTGATTTGGGACAGTGTTTGTTGTGAAATAAAGCATGCTGCTGCTGCTACTACTACTACTACTACAGAGGCTTCTTTTGTGAACAAGGAAGTGTTGACTAATTTTTTACAGAAGAAAGCTCTTATGTGTTTATAACAATTCCTTACAAATGCTTTGAAATCACTTTAGCTTTTTTTATGTCCAGCTTCTCCTGACTTACCAGTATGAGAAAACCCCCACATAGTTATACACTGTTTCACTTGTCTTGATGTCTAGCTATGCAAAGCGTTGAACTTTTTGGTGTTCCCAGATTTTTAGCCCTCTAGACCTGAAAAACCCTGATTATTATTTCACTTTTGAAACATTTGTTGTAGGAAATAACACCCTTATGATAAAGAGTAAACCAATAGATGTCTTCAACAAAAAAGATCAAAACGAAATGAAGTTGTGAACGCCACATCAGCAGCCCATGGGGTCCACCCCTTAATGGGATACGGTAGTCTAAGTTAAACCTTTTCACAAAGCTTTCAAAAAAATGAGAGCGATAATGTAGCGGGGCATGTAGAGTGTCGGGTTATGCTCCTTTGAGGTTACTGATCACGAATTCGACAGTATTTTTCGACATTTGATTTACTACCCGTGGTCCTAATTCTCGAAGAAATTCAAAAATGACAAATTTCAAACAGTAGTATATGGGGTATCATTTAGACAATATCAAGGTCAGTGATTACAAATATAATTTTATTTTTGATCCTTTACTAAAAATCTCGCCCTCTATGAAACTCTATTAGAGGGTGAACAATAACAAATTTCTATCACAATCGAGGATCTTTAGACTCATGATAATGTAATCCTAAATTTGTCCGGTAACTTGCTATATAAACGTTCAATATTAGAAGCCAAACTATTAGTTTCCATTAGTCATATTAAGTAAAATTAGAAAAAATGTGCTTAAAATATTTACCAGTTATGAAACTAATGTCTTGGTTATAAAAATGACAATGACAGTGCCACGGTCCATGAACTGTTCATTAAATCTGCATTTCAAATTCACATCGCAGTTATACAAATTGATGTGCTAATGCACATCTTTTTTTAAAATAAACCAACAAGCTAAAAGTTCCTCTAAGATTACTAGGACACAACAAGTAACCAGCTCTTGTTTCTATGTGAATATGCACTACACACCTTAAAGATGCCGGTAGGAAGACCCTGCTTTTCCCTCATAGCTTACGTTTTCGCAATGAAATAACCTTGTCGCTCTAGCGTCACTTTACCAAACCCTTTCACCCCGGAAACAGTCATCATAAAGCGGGATACCCCCATGAAGCTGAAGAGGTCAACGCCATCTTTACGAGTCAAAAAAAAAAAAAAAAAAAATGCCCGGCTGTGTGCCACTATCATGTGACAAGGTATTCAAGTTGAGCGGCTCCCACATCGCGTGCCACGGAATCCACATTTGACTGTACGATTCGCGCTTGGAAAATTAGTAGTTTGTGTTTGCGCAAAACTGTAACTGTTGAGTTTGAATTTGCGGCATGGTGGTGCAGTGGTTAACAGTTCTGTCTCTGGGATTCAGATTCCACACTTCCTTGTTTTGTGCGTATTTTTTTTTTTTTGTACATCCACCCAGAATGTACAGTATGCTTGCTAGGTTGTTCCTGGTGGTGGCGTGTCATACCCCGTTGCCCAGTGTGTTCTGAGGCTACGAACGTGAATTTGAGAAGCAGGGTTAAGAGTGTGTGGGGTGGAGTTTGCATATTTTCCACTTAATCTGTAAAGCTTTTTCTCCTTGTTTTATCATACATTGCAATGGCAGGACTGTTAGACACCTTTGTATCCGCATTTTACACATCATTATAATGTATTTATAAAAAGACCAAACCACATTGGGGAATGCATTAGTATTTTCTGGAATGAATGAATTAATATATAGTACCAGTCAAAAGTTTAGCCACGCCCAGAAATGTACATGGTTTTGATAAAAACATACCATTTTTATCAAGGTACCATTACATTGACTTTAAAATACCACCAAGGTATTACTAATGTTACTAATGGCTATTACTGCCATGTACATTTTTCATTTATTATTCACATATGACTGCAAAATCCAAATTTCAGCAGCCATTCCTACTGTGTCCCAATAATCCACTCCCTTAGCTTACCCTTATTTAGCCATGTATAAATACTAATTAGTTACTAAAGAGGCCATTGCAATTTCATTAGCACCACTGAAATCTGTTATTCTGTTCCCTTGGTTTGCAAGGTACTGAAATTCCTAAAGTTCAGTTTTGGGTAAAAAAATGAGCAAAAAGAAACAACCCTTTCACTTTCTTTTTTTTTGGTGCAGAGTGATGGTTATTTAATGTGACAGATTGCCAAGGAACTGAAGAACTCATACAATGGTGTCTACTATAGAGAGAAGATGGCATACCTGGTTTAACCAGGACATAAAAAAAACGGGGTATGCCCAAATGCACAACTGCATAAGAGGATAAGTACATCAGAGTACATAGTTTAAGAAACAGGTCCTCAGTCTGCCACTGGGAAAAGATGACTTCAGGATGTTCGCCTAAGAGACAGAGTCTCAAAGATAAAGCCAAATCTGAAACTGGCAAATAAAAAGAAAAGATTAAAATGGACAATACAGTGCAGGCATTCACGAGACTATGACATGGCAAAGGCCTCCTGGAATCATGTTTTCTCCACATTTTCTCTGAATATTTCAGGGTGTATCCAAATGTTTGATTGGTACTGTATAAAAAAATATTATTATATAATATTATGGTTCTGCAGACATTCCTTCACTACAGATAAACTATTCACTTAAGAATGGAAAGTGTTATTTATTTACTGTATTCGGTGTCCAGTAGTTACAATATACAAGAAGAAACAGCAACACATTAGTTTGTGGAAGAGCCAGTGGCAGTTACAGTGCCAGGCTGCACCCTTTGCCATGTCATGACTCTTGACAGTAATTAACTGGGTGGCTCAGTTAATAACATTGTTTTTCTTACAGAATTAAGGACTGTCAATGTCTTGTCAGTGTCACTGGGTTTCATCAAGCACTTTATTTTCCATTACTTCTTTATTTCATTACTCACAAGTTAGTTAGTGAAGTCATTTCTACAAGTTGGTGAAGCCATTTCAATGGAGTTATTCATTTGTGATGCTTTTTTTGTTTGTTTTATTGCTTTTTTCTCACATCCTCCAAGGTGTGCATGTTAAATCAACTGGCAACTTCAAACTGACCCTGTGAGAGTATGTGTGTGAACAGTGCATATCTGAATGTTCAATGTGTTGTGTACCATGAAGCAGATGGGCCACAGCAGCAGAAGAACACATCAGCTAAGAACAGGAAAATGACACTCCAATGGGAATGTGCTCACTAAAAATGGATGATATGGTAGGGGCTCGTAGTGGTAGTGTAATGGTGCAGAGAAATACTTTTTTCTTGGCACACTTTAGGCCTCTTATTGCTGCATTATCATCAAAACCTAAGCATTATTACTGACCAGGTGCACCTCTTTATGGCCCCAATGTACCCTCTTTCAAGTGACTGCTCCCAGCAAGATAATGCACTATGTCACAAAGCACACATAATATGAAAGTGAACACGACAGTGATTTTACTTTACTCCAATTGCATGCATAGTCCCCAGTACAGCAGAACAGGAGTTTTACAGTATTAATGAGTAGCCAAAAAATCTTAAGTGTTTTGATGCTGTCTAGTCAGAATGGGTAAAAATTCTAAAGGAATGTCTCCAGCACTTGAGTCGATGCCATGAAGAATTCATGCTGTTTGGACGTAAAAGGTGATCCTTGCCAGTACTAGGTAAGTGTACCAAATAAAATAACATGTGTAAAACAGATTAATCTAACTTATATAACCACCTTTTACTTTGATTCAGCATCTTTGATGTAAATACATACTAAGCATTGTTAAACTGCCTGGATTGGATTACATTGGTTTGATCCTTCTTTTTTGAGCAGAACTCTGATGATTGACCACTAGATGGAGACAGAGGTTAAATGACTTTGCACTGCTGCCTGCTGCTTGCAACCTCCATATTCTCAAATGTTAAGATTATATCTCTTTATTATAAAAAAAAAATCTTGGAAGGAGACGAGAATTGAATGTCTCAGAGACACTTCCACGTCCTGTGAGACAAGTCTTTGTGCCAAGCAATGTAACCACGCCTGGGGCCGGAAACACCATGAGACAAGAGCTTATGCAAAAAAATTTGGAAAAGTCCTGTGTAGTTATGTCAGACACATTACTTGTAGAGAGAAAGAAACAATATTCACTAGCGGACAGTTATACGTTGCGTTGTCATGATGTAATTCCAAACACGGAATCAAAATTCAATGTGATATTGATGAAAAGGTAAAAGTGAAAAGAGATCAAATATATGGACATAGGTGATATGACAGAAGTGCGCCGCGCGAGATGCAGATCATACGGCATGGCAGCAGCAGCAGCAGTCACAGTCCAGCAGCTGATTGAGCAAAGAGAAGGTAAAAAAAAAACTATGTTTTTCTCATCGTATCACCATTTAAGAGGGGGTGTCGGAAGAGCGATCGCGTCTCCTTGGGGTGCGTCCAGCCCCCCTCCTCACAACACGAGCGGCAGAGACGCAAAGTGGTTGGTGCGTAGCACAGGTGGGAGGGGAAGGGGGAGTGGTGGGGGGGTGCTCAAGCAAAGCGAGCATGGGGCAAAGCCCCCTAGTTAAACATATATTTGGATTTTTTAATTCAGTCATATAAGTGAATGTCAAGATTAATTTAGTTAAGATTAATATTATTAATAGAATCTGGAACACTGAACTAGATTACGTTGGTATGATAATGGATGAAACGATTATTGTTAGCCTTGCAACAAGGAGACTAGGTGCTCCCTTTGTGGAGTTTGTATGTCCTTCCCGTGTCTGTTTGGGGTTTCCTCGAGATGCTCCAATTTACTCCCAAAGTCCACAGACATAGAGGTTGGGTTCATTGGCAATGCTAAACTGGCCTTTGCATACTTTATATGGGTATGTGTTCACACTGCAATGGGCTGCCACTCTTTCCAGGGATTGTTCTGACCTTGCGCCCAATGCTTACTGGTATAGGCTCCAACCTCCCTGCAACTCTGCTGTGAATAAGCAAGTTTGGAAAATGGATGGATGGAATGTTATTGTTAGCCACCCCTTTTCAAACATACTTAGTTCAATTCAGGGTCACATTAAGCTGAGTCTATCTTGGCAGCAAATGAAGCAATCAACTATAAGTGGGTCTAGGTCAATTTCAATTCATATGTTTAGTTGAGAGGGTAAAACTTAATATCCCAGAGCCAAACCCATGTAGGTACAAAGAACTGAAATCCAAGAACTGACATGTAACACTAACCACTGCACTATCATACTACAGGTACCCATCTTCCTCTTTGTTCTCTCTCTCTAAATATATGCAATAGTTTTTATTGTGACTATGCCATTACTTAACTGCTTCAATAAGGTGAGATAGATAGATAGATAGATAGATAGATAGATAGATAGATAGATAGATAGATAGATAGATAGATAGATAGATAGATAGATAGATAGATAGATAGATAGATAGATAGATAGATAGATAGATAGATAGATAGATAGATAGATAGATACTTTATTAATCCCAAGGGGAAATTCACATACTCCAGCAGCAGCATACTGATAAAGAACAATATTAAATTAAAGAGTGATAACAATGCAGGTATACAGACAGACAATAACTTTGTATAATTTTAACGTTTACCCCCCCGGGTGGAATTGAAGAATCGCATAGTTTGGGGTAGGAATGATCTCCTCAGTCTGTCAGTGGAGCAGGACATTGACAGCAGTCTGTCGCTGAAGCTGCTCCTCTGTCTGGAGATGATACTGTTTAGTGGATGCAGTGGATTCTCCATGATTGACAGGAGCCTGCTTAGTGCCTGTCGCTCTGCCACGAATGTCAAACTGTCCAGCTCCGTGCCTACAATAGAGCCTGCCTTCCTCACCAGTTTGTCCAGGTATGAGGCGTCCCTCTTCTTTATGCTGCCTCCCCAGCACACCACTGCGTAGAAGAGGGTGCTCGCCACAACCGTCTGATAAAACATCTGCAGCATCTTATTGCAGATGTTGAAGGATGCCAGCCTTCTAAGGAAGTATAGTCGGCTCTGTCCTCTCTTACACAGAGCATCAATATTGGCAGTCCAGTCCAATTTATCATCCAGCTGCACTCCCAGGTATTTATAGGTTTGCACCCTCTGCACACAGTCACCTCTGATGATCACGGGGTCCATGAGGGGCCTGGTCCTCCTAAAATCCACCACCAGCTCCTTGGTTTTGCTGGTGTTCATATTAGATGATTGAAAAAAAAAAGATTCATATTAGATGAGTGAAAAAATTTTATACTTTTCCATACACCAGTAAGAAAAAGAAGTCATGCAAGTTTTTGTGAATTCAGCAGACTTCCTTATAATAATGGCAGTTCTTAATTTAAATAGCTTTAACATTAGGTTGGCCAAAAACACTCTAAATTTAGGCTTAATCTTTAATAAAGATATAACCTTTTTTGTCAAATAAGATCAGCTTTATCCATCTTTGAAATGTAACAGGATTAAGGATGTAGGGAAGCAATGTGTTCCTGTTAGGCTGTCCTTATCATTTGATTAAAAATACTGCAGTGAGGATCATAATTCAAAACCAGAAACCTGACTACAAGTCTTGACATTGGCAGCAGGCTAAGGTCAGAGCTGTTTTTAAAATCCCTTTTTGATGTTAAAGCCATGCTGTACAGTGTACAGATCTCAAATGTTACAAGGTTAAATACAGTTTCTGAAAGGATCAGAGCTTCTAGATAAATAAAGCCACTAATCATTAACCTGCCAATATAAATTCAAGGTCAGGTTTAGTGCTTTGTGTACCTAGTAAAATGAAATTCTTACTAGTGACAGTAATACAAAATTAACAAAAGACACACTCTCTCTATATATATATATGTATATTGTGACAATAGATGTCGCTATACCAGCGCTTCACCCGACACATACAGACACGGGAGGCACACTAATAAAAAATTTTTTATTTTTTATTTTTCTTCACCTGTGGGCAACACCTTCCCCGTTTCCCACAGGATATTTAAAGGGATTTACTGTATGTTTAGCAGTTCAGAAGAAGTGAACTTTAATGAAGTAAAAAAAAAAAGAAAAGCATTATCTGGAAACAATTTAACCAAAGCATCGGTTAGGCTGCCATGTTTCCCAGGAGCAGTGTGGTTCCTTCACCGAAGCACACCTGGTTTTCAAAGTCATTCCTCATTATCATGTACTTCCAAAGATATCAACACAACAAGTCTGTTTCTTCCACAAAAGTTCCCACGTCCATTAATTATTACTTATGATAAGTGTAAATTCATGTTCTCCTGTGGATCTAGCCCAATGAGCAGAAATAGTTTAAATAGGAGGTCCCCTTAGAAGGACACCTTTACTGTGCGAGTTATTAGCACAATAGGGCATTTGCAGTCACGATGAAGATGGTAGCCACACAAAGTCCTGTGCTCCTTTTTACTTTCTTACTGCTCTCTGTTGTGTCCTGTGAATTAGAACTGACCAGCAATGTCATAAAAGCAGGTAGTATGTTTACAAACAGGCAGTACTACAGCACAATCAATGTCACTAATGGAGGAGAGTTTGGACAATGGACCTGGCTTGAAATATGTCCTGAAGGTTTCTACGCTATTGGCTACAGCCTGAGGGTAATCTACCCATAACTGTACATTTCAATTTCGTCAGAAACTCACATTTCATATTCTGGATAACCTATTTAATTTGCTAGGATTTTTCCTTATTTTAACGAACTTTTCAAACTCTTAAAATGCTGTTTTTACAGGTGGAAGCATATCAAGTAGGTGGGGATGACACTGCCTTGAATGGGATACGCTTGTACTGCTCAAGACTCAATGACAGAAGCATCCTTTATACTGTGGAATCTCATACTGGACTGTAAGTTTTTATTTTTTATATTACAGTATCATTGCAATATTTATGTGTATTTACTCTATTCTTCTGCATGGTTAGATATAGGATATTCCTGCCAGTGTGAGTTCTCATCTGCTTCCTAGGGCATCACTATGCCCCATCTCAGAGTTACATTGCGCTGTCCTAGATGCAGTTTTATTTTATATGTATGTACAAGGGTGGAGTAAGTAAGTTTACAATTGTGAGTATGCAAAACAGAGTTTATTCTTGCATTATTACTTATTTATTAATTATTGTATTATTTACAATAATCTCTTATACACTGTATATTTCTCTTCTGGTTCATCCTGCTTCCACTTCAAAACCGGTCCTGCCCACACGCAGCTGACACGGCATTTCTCAATTCCTATTCGTCCTCCTCCAAACCCTTCCCCACGCTGCCTGCGGCTCCTCTTCAAAACCGGTCCCGCCCACACGCAGCCAACACGGCATTTCTCGATTCCTATTCGTCCTCTTCCATGTCATGCACTATACTGGCCTGCTGAGCCTAATACATCCAACAAGTACTCGAGGTGCTGCCACAATGGTAAAGTAGCTTTACCACCTTTGTGGGAGCCACCTGTGTCTTTACAACAGCTTCTTACAGGCAAACATCAGAAGCTAAAAATTATCGTGAAGACATTCGAGAATACAACTCTTCTCTAGCATTTGCTTCCATGGGTGCACAGATAAGTCAACCTCCTGGCCACGGACCATACTGTTTTAAAATACACGGGCAAATTTATCACCAAATCTCTCCACTATACGCTAACACTTCTACCTCTCCAGGATATGGACAGTTTGTATGTTTTTGACACAGCGCAAGCTACTGAAGTACGCTTACGAAATAAAGCAAACTCTGCATGCAGCGCAAATTTACTTTTCCAGCTAGATTCCACGCTCAGAACCATCAACCCCTTTGCTAAATCATACAAACACATGCATGAAACCGCTCAGTCCAATCCAAAAGCATTTGTACAAATGGTTTTCAAGGAAAACCCTAGGCAGGATTTATGACAATACAATGCCCCGACATGTCACACCGATGTTGCAGTGATTTTGGTCGGAGAAGATTGTGAACCGCCTGCCGAAAGTGCCATTTGCATCTATCCCATAGGCAACTCCTGTAAACAGATTTCCATGCTCAATATGAATTGCGATCCTATGGCTTACCCACTTTTATTCCCTTACGGAGACATTGGCTGGCACAAAGATTTAGAACATGTTCCCAATAAAAGAACCGCCAAGCGAATAAGGCTTACTCAGTGCCAATTTTACACGTACAGATTAGCAATGAGGAATACATTTAGTATTTTGCACTCCAGTGGCAAACTATTCCAACAGTACGTCGTAGATCCATCCATCCATCCATTTTCTAACCCGCTGAATCCGAACACAGGGTCACGGGGGTCTGCTGGAGCCAATCCCAGCCAACACAGGGCACAAGGCAGGAACCAATGCGTATGTTAAAACAGAGGGCGCACGTCTCAACTATCTCAGATTACATCAACAAGATCTGCGCGTGGAACAATACAAAGGACTATCAGGCGCACTGCAAGCAAACGCTGAAAATAACAACATACGTGTAGGCAAAATGATCATATTACCGTCTACATTTCCAGGAAGTCCAAGATACATGCAACAAAACTATCAGGCTGCCATGGCCATAGTACGTAAATTCGGAAAGCCTGATTTATTTATCACTTTCACATGTAATCCTGTTTGGCCGGAAATTCTACATGCACACTGCGTCTTTCAAGAAGTATTTATTTCTTCTTGATTTCTGAATTCCTTTCTCATCGTTTTCCGTTCCTATTCTTACACCACCATATGCTATGGCGGGCATTGCCTAGTTGAGTTAATAAAGCTATTATTATTATGATTGAGTTAATAAAGATATTGTAATAATCATAACCTACATGTCTTTTTTCCATACAATAACCTGTAAACCTACCCATCTATCTATCTATCTATCTATCTATCTATCTATCTATCTATCTATCTATCTATCTATCTATCTATCTATGTGATACAGTACCTGCCAAATAATACAAAGAGTACACATCTTATGTTTTGCCCCATATATATATAAAATCAGACTGTGATTCAGATCTATGAATGTAATACTCCAGTCATCACCCTGTCAAGTAACACTGGTCAACAAGCATTGTGTTACTGGGAGTCTTTCACCTTTACATTAACAGGTTTCACTTGCTGACTCCAAATCTGAAAACCGTTTTCGTCCAGCACGTCCCATTTTTTAGTTATGATGTTCCAGGTCTTGGACAAATCGGGTGACTGGACAATAAAAGCGGATAACCATTTTAATAAATACTGGTAATTCCACTAGGAATGCCATTGACATAAATGATTTCGTCACACATTACTAACAGCTGTGAGTTGTTTACCTTGTCATTATTAATTTTATTTAAAAATTATTAATCTTTAATTAGCAAAAAAAATATTTGTTACTGATTACCAGGTCTTATATGACTCTAAAGCATAATAACACAACTCAGACATGACAGTGCAGTAGATAGAGGTTTTACTGTTAAACATAACATTGCATTTCAGGGCATTTTGTTTGTTAGATTCACCATTACTTTGAAAATTTTGTCAAGGAGATGGACAGAAACAGCAATGCATTTAAGAAATAAGTTTGGTCTTGAGAAAAGTGAAGCCAAAACTAAGGAAGGTGTTTTTGTTGTTCCTGAAATCCGTGAACTGATGCTTGACAATGAGTTCAAAAGGAAACTGAAGCCAACTGAATCAGCAGCATGGGAAGCATTTGTGCAGGTTGTCCAGAATTTTCTTGGCAGTCACAGACCAGAGAATAATGCTGAGCTTGTGGAGAACCTGCTGAAAGCGTATCAGCTTATGGGAGCCAGAATGTCACTGAAGATGCATTTTTTACATTCTCATCTCGACTTTTTTCCACCAAATCTGGGCGATGTCAGCGATGAGTATAGGGAAAGATTTCATCAAGATATAAAGGTGATGGAAAACTGATATTGGGGGAAATTCACTTCAAGCATGATGGGTGACTACTGTTGGTTCTTGCAAAGAGAGATGTGCAGTACAAGTGCAAAAGCGAGTGCTTCCAACATTTTTGGGCATGCTGACCTCACTTTTATATTGAGGTAAATTGACATAAATATACTTTAACATGTCTCTGGTATCGTCTTCTGGTTTGTTTTCTGAATAAACACATCAAAGCAATTTTGGTGGGACAGAGTTCAAACTCCAGATATCGTATTGATATATTATATTGATATTCAAAAGTGTCAAAACGTCAATGATGTGTATCTCAAAAACCTGACGTGCTAGCTTAATTCAGATTTCATATATGAAATCAGTGTAAAAAACTTAATAAAGAGCTCCTCTGAAGTTCCCAGTAGCAAACAAAAAATATTTTTTGTAGACTATAATCGAACCAGCCACTGTGGTGCAACGTCAGATGCTTTGCCTCAGGTGCTGATGTCTGAGGTTCGATCCCCATAAGGGGAAGCAAAGGTACACCTGATGAGTCACAATTAGGGCAAAACATATGTCATGTACTCTTTATATTACTTGACAGGTATTTGATCACATATTTATGATCTTCTTCTCGCAACTGAGAGGATGTGGCAGATTTTTGCCGACTGGTAACCATCCATGTAATCAGATTGCGTTTCAGACTTATGAATATATATATATACACAGTATCTATATACAGTATATACTTGTATATACAGTATGTGCTTTCTGGGATATGCTTTAGCTCCCAGTGACCCTGCTCAGGATTAAACAGGCTTGTAAACTGGTATGGTATACCATATATGTATATATTTATGTATAACACAACAAGAGTAGTGGTTATTATTTCTGCCTCACAGATCCAGCATACTGGTTTTAAATCCCACACTTGGTTCTTGTATGTGTGTAGTTTGTACATTCTCCGTATTTCTGCATCGCTTTTCTTTGTGTATGGTTTTTCTCCCACATGCCCTACGACATGCAGGTTAGGTAAACTGGAAACTGTAATTTGGCTCTGTCAGGAATGTGGATATGTGCATTGTTGGGCCCTGCTATGGACTGATGCCCTCTCCAAGACTGTTTCCTGCTTTTCACTCAGTGGTGCCAGGATAGACTGATCTCCCAACCCCACCATGTCCCTGAATTGAATTACTCAAGTTTGAGAACGTTATATTATGTTTAAATTGTGTTTTTTATATGTACGGTGATCAAAATGTTTTGAGAAATGCCAGTAAATCCAAATGAGTTTTATTTTTCAACATAATCACTGTGAACACAAATATACGTGTTATAAAGTTAAGGAAGCCTATCTTCACCACTAAAAATGTTTGGTCTTGCATAGGCAGTCACTATTCTTTCGCTAACTTGTTGTCTTTATCACTGGTATAGCGCCTGCCACTAACCCAGCAGACTGGGGAAAAGGTGGTAGTGACTCAGGGTCAGGTCTGAAGAACATGAGAGCTGTAATACGTCTTCATATCCACACTTTCACAAAGCAGCCTTTGAACCCTGTGCAGTGTGAATGGGGGGGACCATCACAAAGCTGAGGGAGGGGATGGATGACAGCTTTTCTTGCTGCATTTTCTTGATTGATTGCCACAAATGCCAAAGCAAATTAGTTTAATATTGTCCAGTTACAAGGGCCTTTGAAGTCCTGTGATTATTATGAACTAACTCCAAAAAAGCATCCAAATGATCTTGTCTGGGGCTTGAGCTACTTTGGTACTGGAGAATCACCACACTTCCATTGTTTCAATTCTTGTTTGGACTCTCCGTCTTAATGATGTATCCAACTTTGAACTACAGTTATAAAGAATTTTTTAAAATTTCACTTGGACCAAATCTGTTAACTTGATATTCTCCTTGAAACACTTGATAATGTGATGCTCCATTACAGGAGACTTCCATCATGGGCAGATCTTGCTAATATTTATTTGTTAAGGAAGAATGGGCTTAACTGACTCACAGCTGGTACATATACTGTCTCACACACTCACCATCATTCTGTGGTTTTTCTGTTATAAATTCCTCCATAGTTGCAATATTTTCTTCTGTCGCCGGTGTCGAAGTCCAGCCAGTCCTAGGGTTATCTTTGAGAGACAGTCTGTCATTATAGAATTCTTCAACTGAACATTTTGTGAGGTCTGCTCCTGGTACACATTGACTAGTCAAGAATAAATCATCAAAGGCATATTATTCTCTGTTATTACAAATTCAAAGATGGCACGATATTTAATGGTGCTGTTTTTGTCATACATGTTGACTTGGTTCTTAAATAAAAAACATACACTATAAGGGGTGGCACGGTGGCGCAGTGGGTAGCGCTGCTGCCTCGCAGTTGGGTGATCTGGGGATCTGGGTTCGCTTCCCGGGTCCTCCCTGCGTGGAGTTTGCATGTTCTCCCCGTGTCTGCGTGAGTTTCCTCCAGGCGCTCCGGTTTCCTCCCACAGTCCAAAGACATGCAGGTTAGGTAGATTGGCGATTCTAAATTGGCCCTAGTGTGTGCTTGGTGTGTGGGTGTGTTTGTGTGTGTCCTGCGGTGGGTTGGCACCCTGCCCGGGATTGTTTCCTGCCTTGTGCCCTGTGTTGGCTGGGATTGGCTCCAGCAGACCCCCGTGACCCTGTGTTCGGATTCAGT
Organism: Erpetoichthys calabaricus; assembly: GCF_900747795.2. Lineage (NCBI taxonomy): Eukaryota > Metazoa > Chordata > Cladistia > Polypteriformes > Polypteridae > Erpetoichthys > Erpetoichthys calabaricus. The sequence goes on from NC_041406.2 coordinate 47,801,899, forward strand.
AGGTTGGACAATGGATGGATGGATGGATGGATACACTATAAGCCAGATATACAAGAAATGTTTTCAAATGTTTTAGTACATGGAAGCTAATGTTTAGTACTGTGCAAAATTAGCATCATACAATGCCCCTTTCAGGTTCATGCTCATTGTTTTGATCACCCTTCATATATATGTATACTAGAAGCAGCACCTGGTATTGCACAGGTAAGTAATTTTAAGCTCTGGTCCTGTTGTCTGCTAGTCTGGCTTCAGTCTGTTCTGGTCTTTCACTTGCTTTGAACCACCACCAGATGTCACTGTTGTTCAAAGTGTAGTAAAGAGGATAACAATTCTTAAAGGTACCCCCAGGGTCAAACGTTTGTGGCACGGGTGAGCAATGTTGGTCTGGGAGGGCCGCAGTAGCTATAGCTTTTGTTCTAACAACTTGGTTAATTAGAAAACAGTCCTTGCCAATAACAGATCTTATTTAATTTCAAGGCTTGTTATTGTTTTAATTCTGCAATATGAGGTCATTCTTATATCGCAGTTTATTTCCTTTCCAAGGATGTCACTCAAATGATTTAAACTGGATAAGTAATTTTCAGTCCTTCATTTTTTCTGTTTAGTTTCTTTCTGAGTATTTAATTAAACCAAACAGTTCACAATGAATATATACAGGTGGAAATGGAGACAAATTAGATAGAAAACAGCCAGATCCTTTTGTTATTTGCATCTGATAGATAAAAAGGAGCAATTCAAATTATAAATGCATCAGTTTAATACTAATATAACCAATCAAGTGTTTGAAATATTAATGACTGAGACAACTAAAATGAAACAGAAAACTTTCACTTGAGCAATAAGTGCTTCATCTGCAATAAATGACTTCTCATGAAGAAAATGGATTGCAACAAAAACCTGCAGCCACTGTGGCCCTCCAGGACAAACGCTGCTGACCACTGGTTTATGGTCTTCCCTTATTCAAATGCGGGATGTTTACAAATTTTGGCAGAGATTGTACAATTGTGTGAATTTGTATACTGGATGTACATACTGTGTGTCTGAGGTATTTATATATATTGTAAGGTTTCTAAATTCTTTTGGGACTCCTCCTAACTCCCCAAAGCACGATCGCCATGTCTGTGGAAGACAGCCTATCATTTGCCGGGGCAACCGCAGGCTCCCAGCGCTGTAGCAGCTCGCAGTGAAAGCAAATCCGAGCCGACTGCTTTCACGCTATAAGTGCCTGTCGTCGATGGGTAATGCAAGGAACATTATAAATGCAGGGAACAGTATTACTTGGCCACTAACCTGGCCACGACCCTGCCTGATTGCTCTGTCTGTGTATAGGAGAGTGGTAGATCACGCTACAATAAATAACTGTGCTGTTCCTGTTTCAAGCTGAATAAAGCTGTTTTTGCTAAAGTACTGAAACTCAGCCTCATGTTTTGGGGCGCAAGACAGGGACTCACACGTCACATGGTACCAGAAGTGGGGTCCTTGCACCGATGGATCCCCAAAAAGTATGGCAACCCCCGGAGCAAGATGAGGCTCTGGTGGCTGCCCCTGCCTTGGTGCGGCCACAAGATGTGCTGCCGAAGATGGCTCCTTCGGATGACCCAGAGTGTTTCCTATTCTGCTTTGAACATATGGCAACATTTATGCGGTGGGGAAGGGAGCCTGGGCAGCTATTTTGGCCCTTCAAGCCGTACAGCTATTTTTGCCCTTTCCTCCTGAAAGACTTGATGATTATGACTACCTGAAGCAACAGATGCTCCAGGGCCACCGGTTTCGTCTGTGGCATATTGATCTGGATTGCCCTGTATGAGGACAGATCCAGGACTTAGTGGACCTGATTCAAAGCTGAATCCGTGGAGACCCTTTCGAGTGCATTGTGGACATATCGCAATTGATGCAGTCCTGTCAGGGACAGACGAGAGCCTTTGTGATGAAAAGCTATGGAGCAACATCCAGTCGCAGCTGGATTTCACCCGCAGACTAGAGGGTGCACAAGCCACCTGGAAACAACGGGGTTACCCAGTGTGAATACCATAGTGCAGATTAAACACAGCTGCTTCCGCTGTGATCAACTGGGACATCTGGCTCGGCAGTGTCACCTCCCACCTGTGCAAACAATGGCTATCGGTCTGGCCCAGGTATGCGGCTCGCAAGTTTCCCCCAAGATGTTAAAAGAGGACAATTTTAAGGTCTCTATTACGTTGGCCAGACGAGAATTCTCTGCACTGTTGGACTCTGGTAGCAACCTCTGCGTAGTCCTCCATGACTTACTGTGGCATAACACCATTGACAAAGTAAACATCCGTTGTGTCCATGGGGACATAAAAACATTCAAGACTATATTACTACCTCTGTAATTTAAAGGGAAGAACTTTAAGGTTTGGACTGCCATATCAGACACCTCACCCTGGCCACTCCTAATAGGAAAAAGGAATGCCCTGTTCCCACGGGTCTTGGCCACCTGCAGGGGTTGGACGATGACGTTCGTGACTGCTGAGTCTCCGCCGGCAGCACTAGTGATGAGTGAGCTGGGGGAGCTGAAGAAGGAGGTGGGCTGAGATCGGAAGGAGTCAGTGACTGCATTTTAACTTCTGTTTTTATTGGATTTATTTATTATATTTTTTATCCCCCACTCTTCACTTGGTTTTTATGGACTATTTATGGACCTTTGGAACACTGCACTGTGGACACTGTTTTTTGTTTTGATTCTTTTAATAAAAGCACCTTTACACTTTTCCACCATCCCATTGCTCCATGTGAGATTTGTCCCCATTAGTCAGCTCAGTTTGGTCATAACTATCGACGGTATTGGGTTCAAGAGGCTCCCATATGTGAAGAGTGAGTCTGGAGTGAACCCACATTGTCACATATGCACCTTTGCTTCCCCTTACGGCAATTGAACCTTGGATGCCAGTGCCTGGAAGCCTCTGACGTTGTGCCATGGTGGCTGGTTCACTCACTCGACAGGGTGAAGACTATATATATACTAGGGGGTTCGTCCCTGCTTGCCAACCCTCCCAGCCTGTGCTATGCGCCAGCCACTTCGCGTCTCTGCCACTCGCATTGTCTGAATGCACCCCAAGGAGATGCGGTCGCTCCTCCGAAACCCCCTCTTAAACGGTGATACAATGGGAAACAAATGTTTTTTTTTTACCTCCTCTTTGCTCCATCAGCTGCTGGATTGCTGCTGCTGCTGTGCCACGTGATCTGAATCTCACACGGTGCTTCAAACATTTAAAAGCCTTTACAGCAGCTGTCCCACTCTTTGTCTTTTATTTCCGTCCCCAGGCGTGGTTAAATCTCTTGGCACAGTCTTGTCTTGTGGGACATGAGTTCTTGATATTTTTTAGTTTATAATTTAAAAAACGGAATAAGAATCTGAAAATCTAATACCATCACATTAAAGTAATATAAAATTATGATACCAAACATATATATCGGTTTTAAAATAAGACTGATTTAAACCGTGACAAAAAAATGTAACATAAAAACGTGACATAAAATTCTTGCACAAAATCATTGCACTTTTAGGCTTAGAATTTTATATATAGAGATTAGATATATACACTTTTTCCTTCTGTGTCTTGCCAGCAACAGTAGCAAATTCTCAGTCAGTCATAAAAGATTTAGCATCTGCAGAAGGACAAATGAGGTCAATTTTAATTTAGTGCTGAGAAAGACCACCTAAATCATATTTCTGGTGTACTTGGAAGCTCAGAAAGTGCAAACGAACAAAGCCAAAGGAAATTAAAAATTTAGAAGGCAATGGCAACATAGCACACTTAATAGCATATTTAATTTCGTTAATTTCAGTTGGAGGGTGATATCTGTGCCAGCTGTTGTAACTGCCTTATGCCTGGCCTGCTTTTAATCTGATCTGCTAAGACTCGCTACACCCCTCAATACCACAACACAATGAAAGCAGTGATTGATGGTCTGTATTATTGCAGAGAGAATTGGGAAGTTTCTTACATGAAAGATGGAGATGATGTTGATAATGTTCAGATCCACTTATTTTATCTTTCCATTTTTTCTTTTAGTGTCATGTCAGCAAACTCTCAATCGGTCTCAGACAACATGCCAGCTCATCACGGGGCCTACCTAACCTCATTCAGTTTGTGGCAATTTAGAATCAACAGCTAAGCTAACGTGTGTATTTTGGAGGAAAGAAAACGTAAATAGATTCTGAGAGAATTTGATTAGACCGACAGACAAATCTTAAAGCCGTGATATTGCAGAGCTAAACACTGTTACCCAGTACTTATTTCATTTTTTTCTTTCAAAATTAATATCTGCTGTTGAACCATCAACCAGGTTTTCTCATTGCTTATTTAATATTAACAGGTTTGGTGACTGGACTCAGACGCTTTGGTGCCCTAGTGGTGTTCTGAAGTCTTTCCAGCTAAGAGTCGAGCCTTACCAAGGTATCCTTGATGATACTGCAGCCAACAACATCAAGTTCCGCTGCAGCAGTTCTCCCGTCCTTGAGGGATTTGGCCAAACATTTGGCGATTATGGGAAATGGAGTGACGAATGCAAAGAAGGGGGTATCTGTGGAATCGAAACCAAACAGGAACCTTATCAGGTTGGTTTGGATGACACAGCCCTGAATGATGTACGCTTCTTTTGTTGCAAATAAAGAAATATGGCTGATTTACCTTTGATGGAGTTGTCCTGTAGTGAGTTACAAGTTTCCTTTTATTTACTTTGTGCATTTGTAAAACAGTGTAAGAAAGGAATACAGTATATTTATACATGGCACGTCATCTGTGGGGCGGCACGGTGGCACAGTGGGTAGCGCTGCTGCCTCGCAGTTGGGAGACCTGGGTTCACTTCCCAGGTCCTCCCTGCGTGGAGTTTGCATGTTCTCCCCGTGTCTGCGTGGGTTTCCTCCGGGCACTCCGGTTTCCTCCCACAGTCCAAAGACATGCAGGGTAAGTGGATTGGCGATTCTAAATTGGCCCTAGTGTGTGCTTGGTGTGTGGGTGTGTTTGTGTGTGTCCTGTGGTGGGTTGGCACCCTGCCCGGGATTGGTTCCTGCCTTGTGCCCTGTGTTGGCTGGGATTGGCTCCAGCAGACCCCCGTGACCCTGTGTTCGGATTCAGCAGGTTGGAAAATGGATGGATGGATGGACGTCATCTGTGAAACATAGTGGAGGTAGTGTTATGGCATAGGCATGTGTGACTGCCAATGGAAGTGGGTCACTGGGGTTCACTGATGATATGACTACTGACAAAAGTTGCTGGACGATTTTTGAAGTGTACAGGCTACACTGTTTGTTCAGATTCAGACAAATGCTGCAAAACAGTCAATGCTTCAAAGTACACGTGGACAATGACCAAAAACATATTGTGACAGCAAACCAAGTGCTTTTCAAGGCCTAGAGGTGGAATATTCTTCAATGACCAAGTCATTCAACTGACCTCAACCCAATTGGACATGCATGTCACTTGCTGAAGACAAAACATATGGCAGAAAGTCCAATGAACAAGCAGCACCTGAAGACAGCTGCAGTAAAGGCCTGGCAAAGCATCAGTAGGTCTGAAACCCAGCACTTGGAGAAGGCCATGGATTCCTGACTTCAGAATGCCAAGAACTTTCAACCAGGTATTGAAAATGATCATTATATTCATGATTACATTAGTTTGTCCAAATACTTTTCAGCCCCTGAAAATGGAGGGGGGGGGGGGGGGGGGGGGGGGGTCATGTATAAAAATGGCTGTCTTTTCTAAATGGCTCATACAATATTTTTGTTAAATGCCGCAAATTAAAACTGCAAGTCTGCACTTCAATCACGTCTTGACTGCCTCATTTCAGATCCATTGTGGTGGAGCACAAAGCCAGAATTATGAAAATTGTGTCACTCTCCAAATACTTATGGTTTTGTAACTGCATATACTACATATATTTCTATATATGCATATGTATATGTACGGTATATATATAATGCAAAGTTCACTCACTCACTCTCTCATCATCAAAAACACCTGTTTAGCTAAAATTTAGCAGGATGGTACATCTAAGTTAGTTGGTATCCAACTAAGGACATTTTGATCTATCTATCTATCTATCTATCTATCTATCTATCTATCTATCTATCTATCTATCTATTTATCTATCTATATTTATATATTGTGACTGTAGTCTATACTATACCCGACTATACTTCCTTAGAAGGCTGGCGTCTTTCAACATCTGCAATAAGATGCTGCAGATGTTCTATCAGACGGTTGTGGCGAGCACCCTCTTCTACGCGGTGGTGTGCTGGGGAGGCAGCATAAAGAAGAGGGACGCCTCACGCCTGGACAAAACTGGTGAGGAAGGCAGGCTCTGTTGTAGGCACGGAGCTGGACAGTTTGACATCCATGGCAGGGCGACGGGCACTGAGCAGGCTCCTGTCAATCATGGAGAATCCACTGCATCCACTGAACAGTATCATCTCCAGACAGAGGAGCAGCTTCAGCGACAGACTGCTGTCAATGTCCTGCTCCACTGACAGACAGAGGAGATCGTTCCTCCCCCACACTATGAGACTCTTCAATTCCACCCAGGGGGGTAAACGTTAAAAATTATACAAAGTTATTGTCTGTCTGTATACCTGCATTGTTATCACTCTTTAATTTAATATTGTTCTTTATCAGTATGCTGCTGCTGGAGTATGTGAATTTCCCCTTGGGATTAATAAAGTATCTATCTATCTATCTATCTATCTATCTATCTATCTATCTATCTATCTATCTATCTATCTATCTATCTATCTATCTATCTAGATGGCGCTATACCAGTGCTAAACCCGACACAGACAGACACACTACTAAAATAAACTGCTTTTATTTTCTTTTTTTCGTTCAGTCCAAAGCGTAACACTGCACACAATACTTTCCTTTCTTCACCCTCTATCTTCACCACTCCTTTCTGGCAAGCTTAGTCCCTCTCCTCCCGACTCTGGCTCCCAGAGTGGTGGCTGCTGGCTCCTTTTATAGCCCACCCAGAAGTGCTCCAGGTGTTTGTTGATGTATTTCTGGCTGCACTTCCGGGTGTGGCAGAATAACTGCCCACACGGGCTAAGGAACAACTGCAGCACCCCCTGGCAGCACCCCCAGATCCCAACAGGTTTGTAGGGAACTCCATCTCCCATGAAGCCCTACAGGAATCCGAGGCAGCACTGCCACCCAGGGGGGCTGTCATCTAGCGTCCCTGGGGAGGTACTGTTCTGACCAGGCTTGCTCTCCCGGTCCATACAGTGAAGAGGCATTCCAGCGGGACAAGGACCCCGGCCGTCTGTGACAATATATATATATATATACCCTCCAGAATAAAAAGAATTAAATATCCAAAAATCTCAAAAATGCCTCGACAGATTCAATAGAAATTTGATGACATTGTAGCAAAAAGAAAATTAGCCAACAGACATTTTTCTTTGTTGATAATTGTCATTCATAATGCTCTAGCGAGTGGGACTTCCCCCATTTCACCACAGTGCTGACAGTGATGTCACAGAGAAATGGGCCACGGCAGTTTAAGCAAATGAAAGCCATCTGTAGAAGTGAAGTGACAGGAAGAAGGTTCAGCAAAGCCTGAAGAAGATGTGCTTAGCAAATGCAGGCCAGGCACCAAGGATGTATATACCCAAGCAAAGCAGGATAACACAGCTTGAACTTCATAAACACCATATCTTTCAGCAAAGGAAAAAGCCAAGTTTTCTAGCCTATGCCAAGAGTTTCCATGTGTTTTTGTGACAGTAGTATGTCGGTTGAACATACTGTGATTAGTCCATCCACTTCACAAGCACTTTCAGACACAATGCTCTGACTCCTGTCTGAATTTATGGAGTTCACACCTTTGCTCTGTGTTTGCGGTGTTATTTTTTCCGTCAGGTACCCTGGCCTCCTCCCACATGCCAATGACAGGTACAGGAGGATACCTCTAAAGTCACCAGGACGAGGTTGTGTAACTCTTTACATTAGTGTCCCATCCAAGTGTGGTTCGCTTTTGTACCCAGTGCTGCTGGGATAGGCTTCTGGATGTCAAGACCTTGCAATGAACAAACAAATTCATAAAATGAATGGAAAAATTCGACCAAAGAACACCTGGATAAAGTGTAATGCTTCCGACATATGGTAGGAGTTATTCTGACCAGTCATCAAGAGACTGGCAGTGCTAAATGACATTTACTGCAGTATCATTAGCTGCCCTTATGGAGCTGTGTAAATCAATGCTTTTAAACATTTAGCAACTCTTTTTATTTGCTAATTATTAACCGTATTTTAAGGAATTCCACTTTGGGAAGATGGAATTCTTCCTGTTCTCTCTGTGTCCTTTCCTCCAGTTACCTCCACAACCCCTGAGAATGCCCTTCATGGCTCTAAACGTACCCAACACGATTTTGTGAGCTCTGTGATGGGCTGGTGTCCTCAATTCTGCTTGATGTGTTTAAGATTTTGTGATCCTATATAGCTTGGTAATGGAAAAAAGTACATTAACAGATTTGTAAAGATCGGTTTGCAAGTACTCCTTTTGTCTACGTAAGCTTTTCTTCACTTTAGTTTTCCTTCTACATCCCATAGACATAAAAGTTACATCAATTAACAACTCTAAATTGTCCTTTTATGAGTGCGGGTTCCTCACTTACAAAGGTATGACAAGATAAAATAAAATGAATCCTTTCTTTAGCTCTATGTTCAAATCATAAAGCTCAGCCTATCCCTGGTGCATTTACCTCCTGAAGCACTAAGGACCACAAAGACTTCATCTGACATTCTCAGAAAGGAGCACTGCAGAAGAAAATGATGTGATCTTAAAACAAGCAGCACAGGAAGAAAAAGACTTTCCTTTTATCATTTCAGTGGCAGTTTACATTTTCTCTGTTGGCAATATGTCACCTAGAAACCATCAGTCGCCTGTTCGTGAAAGACAGCAGAGTAATGCATTTTTAAAGAGGCAGTTAATACTGCTGACAAGCAGCCAAATAGGACGCTGCAGACAAGCTGTCGTCTTTGACATTCTCTAATGTCATAACCACCCAATGGCTTAAAGTAACAGAGCATAAAATAAAAGAAACTGGCAGGAGCCAAAACCGAAAGCAGGTCTGTTCTTCAGCTTTGGCTCATTGTGCTTGCTGTGGACTTTTCAAGTTTATTGCTAGCCCTGGCTGATGCGGATGATTTCTTTGGCTCAAATGTTGTGTTATGTGTCCTTCTATTGACTTCTTGGTGACCATATCTAAGCATGTACACTACCAGTCAAAAGGTTTAGAACACCACATTATCACCAAATCAGCTTCAAATGTAATCAGTTGAAATGCAATGAATAACCTAAAATGGTGGAAAGGTAAACTACCAGAGGTTTAATTTTAAAGTTTAGGTTAGCAAAAACTGAAAAAAGGAAATTTCAGAATATTACAAATGAGCCTTCTTCAGTGAACAACTAATGCGTTACAACCTACAGATGTTCTGCAGCAATTAAAGTAAATGAAGCCTTGCAAGTTAAACCAAACAATTTGCACAGATGTCCTAACTTCTGCTGATTACTTAAAAACTCTCTGTAGTCTTAAATCAGAGGCGGAACAGACTGTGTTATTCACACTATACAGTACTACTTGGACAATGTTACACTGTACAACTGAGTTCCAGTGATAATGGCCAGAAAATGTCAATTAACAAGTGAAATAAGACAGAGTATTATTACCCTTAGTAGTGTAGGCATTTCATTTACAGAATTTGCAGAAAAAATCAAAGTGTCAGTACACAATCCAAAGGGAACTGGAACCTGCAAGAAACTCTGATAGGAAAAGATCTGGCAGACCCAAAGTCACAACTCAATCAGATGGCGTGTTTCCGAGGGTCACCAGCTTGTGTGACAGGCGCCTCACAGCACAACAGTTTCAAGCACAGCTTAACTGTGGTTAAAAAAAGCAAGTCTCAGTTTGTACTGTGAGGAGGAGACTTTGTGCTGCAGGTTTGACAGGGTGAGTCGCAGTAAGAAAGGCATTGCTTAAAGAACAAAATAGGGCCTTGAAATACCAGCTGTGGACTACTGCGGACTGGAAGAAAGTCTTACGGACCAATGAATCAAAATTTGAAATCTTTGGTTCATCATGCAGGGTGTTTGTATGTTGTCGAGTTGGTGAAAGGATGATTCCTCAGTGTGCAACACCAACTGTCAGACATGGAGGAGGAAGTGTGATGGTTTGGGGTTCTTTTGGTGGACGCAGAGTTGGTGACTTGCACAGAGTAACTGGCATCCTGAATCTAAAGGGTTACCATAGTTTAGCTGTTATATCAGCAAAAGGTGGCTATTTTGATGAATCAAAAGTTTGAATAAAAGTTTGTACACTTAATGATTCCTTGACTTATTTTTATTTGTTTGTCTCTGGTGGGGGTCAGTTAACCGTTGGAGAAATGGTGTCTGGAAATGAAATAGGAAAAAAATAGAGACAGGCAGCCTGCAATGTTCTCCTGGAACACTAGAGGGCAGGTGGCACTGCAGACACAGGGGTGCCCTAAGATCACGTCACATTACTAACAGCATTGTGGCACTGACATCTTTCCTGATTTTATTCAATGCAGAGTTTTCTGGGAGTAACTGTTAATAATATTTTTGCAAAAAATGCACACATTTTGACCGCACAAATAGGTACCAGACATATGGATCAGCAACACAAGTTATGTGAGAATTGGCCAACATAGTGTCTCATTCTATGAGAAATGTTATGATGTCTTTTCTCCACGATTAAAAATTTTTCTTGACCACCACTACAAACTACATGGTAATAAGTAACATCCATCCACCCATTATCCAACCCGCTATATCTTAACTACAGGGTCACAGGGGTCTGTTGGAGCCAACCCCAGCCAACACAGGGCGCAAGGTAGGAAACAAACCCCGGGCAGGGCACACACACACACACACACACACCAAGCACACACTAGGGACAATTTAGAATCGCCAATACACCTAACCTGCATGTCTTTGGACTGTGGGAGGAAACCGGAGCACCCGGAGGAAACTACACAGACATGGGGAGAACATGCAAACTCCATGCAGAGCGACCCCGGGTCTCCTAACTGCGAGTCAGCAGTGCTACCCACTGTGCCACCGTGCCGCCTAATAAGTAACATTTAAAATAAAATATTATTTGTGGTTGGAGTATTCCTTTAAGATTTGGGTGGGTGCCTGCACTTTAGCACACAACCACACTCCTGCTGGGGCCACGTGAGACAGCATAGCTTCATCCTCCACTGCTATATTGGTTTTCGAATACATGTGCACCATTCACTATAAACAACTGCATACATTTTGATTTATACTGTACAACTTAAGAAATCGATTTTGGAAGATATCAGACCAGCTATGTCGCTCGAAGCCCAAATGATGAAGTTACGACTGTCTTATTTTGGTCACATTGTCAGAAGACAGAGATGACTGGAGAAGGACATCATGTTTGGGAAGATCGAAGGAACCAATCAAAGAGGGTGACCTTCAACCAGATGGCTGGGCACGTTAATGATAAGTAAGGGGATGACCTCGCCAGACTGGCACAAAACCAACTTCTTTTTAGATCTTTAATTCATCAAGTCACTAGGACTCGAACTCTAATTGATGGCACCTAATAATAATAATAATCTGGTCTTTGCTTTTTTCTTCGCCTTCATTAGTGGCTTGTATCTTCCTTCAATGTAAGTTGCTTCAGTTTCTTCATTGCTGTTGTTCCAGTCTTTATTACACCCTAAATAAATTTTTGCACCATTACTTATACATTATGTATCAAATAAAAAATTAAAAGGCTGCACATATTTGCTTCATAAACATGCAGCATAATAAACACATGACCTCTTATCATAAAACCAATCATCATATTTTCTTTATCCATCCATCCATCCATCCATTTTCCAACCCGCTGAATCCAAACACAGGGTCACGGGGGTCTGCTGGAGCCAATCCCAGCCAACACAGGGCACAAGGCAGGAACCAATCCTGGGCAGGGTGCCAACCCACCGCAGGACACACACAAACACACCCACACACCAAGCACACACTAGGGCCAATTTAGAATCGCCAATCCACCTAACCTGCATGTCTTTGGACTGTGGGAGGAAACCGGAGCGCCCGGAGGAAACCCACACAGACACGGGGAGAACATGCAAACTCCACTCCTGGTAATTCTGTATGTTTACTCTCTGCACAATATTGGCTTTCCTTTTAAGGTCTGCAGTCACGTTAAATATAAATGGAAAATATTAGTTAATTTTCTAGTCTGGTATGTGTACCTTGGTATTAAGTACAAAATGTGTCTGATTTATGCTAATTGGGTGTGGAAATCAGTTCAATGCTTCCATGAGCATTACTACACATTTTTAATATTTCATAATTCACCATATTATCATGCATTTTTTAGAGGTCAATTTCTGACTGGGAAAGCTAGTTTAACATGCTCCACAATGACAGACTGGCTCCATGTCCCATGGCATTATAATCAGATTTAATTTCAAGTCATTATGGAGCCAAGGCAGAACTGTGAAAGAAAGGCATTCTTATTTTTGGCTGGTAAAGACACTGCACTGCATACTTCTGCTAATTTTGCAATATGATCACTGGTGCATGACAATTATGTTTTTGGCAGGATGCTGTAAATTGACAAAATAATTACTGTTGAGTACAATTCATATGCTTAGGCAGCACTTTACGGACTCTGCTTTTTATGGATTCTCTCTTCTGGATTCAGACTTTTGAACACGGATGCAATGCAACTTGTCTCATTAATTTACCATAATTGTGCCCCAATGAAATCTGGGAACAAAGGGAAAAAAAAACAACATCAAATAAACATTTATTTATCTCTATAATTCTCTGTAATTAAATATAGAGAAGTTCAGCAGATCTTTTAGTACTTAAAACTGTTTTCAAAAGGCCCTTTGTTACTTCCTGTGACTATATGAATAATACGGAATGCTTTCCTATTTAGTTATCAATTCTTATATGCTAGAAAAGCACACTCATAACCAGAGTGAATACTTCAGCTCTTGCATTCTTAATAACTTGATCATTGTCCTCTTAGCAGTTATTTCTGAACATTTCCCCCTTTAAGAATGCAGTCATTTTTTACTTTGCTTTGGTGTTCTTCCGTAGAAGACATGTATGGGTTCATCTCCTCTCTCATGGAGAGTAAACGGGCACATTAGCCTTTGGTTGTGAACACCAGTTGTTCAAACCGCCACTGCTGGCTGGCAGCTTGACTGCACTGGTGTAGAAACAGGCCTTTCACACCTCTGCTATCCTCCACCTCAAGGCATTTCTCAGAAACAATATGGAAAATGTGTCCGTCCTACAAAAGATAAAAAAAACAGATAAAGAAAAAAAAGAGAGAAGAAAAACCTTAACATTTTGGAACTGAGTAACAGGTTAATAGTTAAACACTGTTTGTGCATTTGTTGTTAATCTTGTACACCTAAGGAATTTTCACATGGAGAACCACAGATATGTGAAGAAAATCAGTGCTGCATGGTAGTACTTTGGGGCCTTCCAATCTTGAATTTTACAAAGGTTCGTTGATTAAGAATTGAAAAGCTATGTTTGGCTAAATGTCAGTAAAATTGTTGATATGTTCTTACTTGTAATGTAAACATGCAATCTGTAAACAGAAATGTACTTGCACTGTTATAGTCTGAATGATCCGCACATTGTTCTTGACCTACAAAGTTTCAACAGTTATCACTTCAAGAATGGCCAGCAGGTGGCAGTAGTAGTAGTACTAGGAGAAGTGTCTGTTTACATGCTGTGTATTAAATGAGAAGACAGTCGAGCTTTCATCGGGTGCAGCAGTTCTGATTTTGTGTTTCTAACATCTTTTTTTCTTTCTCAGTTTCACACTCAAACAGCCCTTCTCTCTTTGCTCTGACATGGGAGTGAATGAATTGAAAACAATAAAAATATGCAAATAGATGATTGCTACCTCTGAACACAGTATGTTTGCATAATTGAGCACCATGACAACCTCCTTCAGTTAAAGACTGATCATTATCAATAACATCATTTGTCATTTGTTTCATGAACTACAATGGGTTTTTGAAACAACTACTCAAATGTATGTTAAATCCCTGCAAATATACATTGTGACTAGTAGGGGGGATTGCGGCACCCCAGACACAACCTCACAGACACAAGTACCGAGTGCAAATACAAGGCGTTATTATACAAATACTTTACAAAAGGTTTCTTTGTAAACACAGTTCTTTTCCTCTCCCTCTCTTTCTTCTCCTCCACCTCTTTCAGGTGAGCTTTGTCCGTCTTCCACACCTGACTCCAACTCGCCTGGATGAGATCAAGTGCCTTCTTTTATCTTAGACCTGGGTCAAACAGAAGCCCCACAAAGTAGGGTTCATGGATCCCTGCAGCACCCCCAGGTGGCACCCATGGAACATGACAAGGCTGCCCCATGGGACTAGAATTCCCAACATGCCTTGTGGTTGTCAGTACAGGTAGCGCTTTTCAGGGATGCTTCCACCTAGCGTATTGGGAGAGCATGTAGTCCTGAGAGGCTGTCTCACCCTGCCCTTTCACCACACTTGTCCTTGGTCCAATCTTGCTAGAATGCTAGCGTACCCACTTTTGCACTGGCATCTCTGGCCTGTCCATTGGCTGAGGCCAGATTATCCTTGCCTTCCTTCTTGTGCTTCTGAAGGGCTCCCTCCTGTCTAGGTACTCTGACCCAGTTCGGTTGGGACACCATGTATACATTGTGTATAAGTACTAATCAATATCTTCCACCCATCTATCCTTTATCAGCACTGCTATGCCCAGTTCTGGGTTGTGGAGACCACAGCCTATTACAACAGTATTGGGTACAAGGCAGGAATCAACTCTTCTTGTATTGCCATCTATTCATGCACACACCCAGGTCAATTTACGTTTTTTAATCAATGTAATAGTTACAGCATATTCTAATCAATTCCATTTATTTTTGTATTGCATCCTTCACTGAGTACAGGCTCACAGCACAAGCATCAGTTTCTGCTAAGAACAGACTGACTGGTAGCCAAAGGTTGAAATAAAAGTTAAGAAGTATATAGATCTGGTAAAGAAAGCAAAATTCACTGTCAAAAACTCAAGTAGGTACTTACTAAATATTAACTAGCAAACATAGCCTGAACCATTTATTGAACTGTCTTTAAGGAGAGAGTGTAAATAATGCATTTTAAATATTTTAAACAGTAATATTTAAAATTGGTCAGTTTTACATTTCCTTATGCAAGAACATTTGGCTCTACCTATGGAGCTTTATTTTTCTCCATAACCAACAAGAAATAACGTGAGAAAAGTGCTACATAACAGACACTGATATGTCGACTGAGGCAGGGTGCCACATGATGACAACTTTTTAAGATATAATCTAAACATGTTTACTTTAATAAGTAAAATAATACACTATTTCATAACACAAGGATGGGTAAAGGTGGATATATAGTACTGTATATACAGTATGTACAAAAAGCCACAGGGCATTAAACAAACAATGCAAAACAGATATGAGCTGACTTGGTTTTCTTTGTAACTGTCTTCTTAAAGCAGGCACTAACTAACTGTATTATATTTTATGTTATTCTTCAAAGACTTGTCCAAGGAAACATAGGATTAAATTCTTTTAAATGCTTGTGTAATATTTACTAGCTGGTGTGGCACCCGGCTGGGGTTCATGCCTGGCCGGGATGCCCAGGAGGACCAGAGGAGGGCTCATGCCTCCTCCAGAACACGAGGGGGCATCCGCCCTGGTTGCTTTGGGGGCCACGGGTACAGAGCTTTGAAGCTCTACCCTGTAGGGGCCCGTGGTCACAGCCAGGGGGCGTCCCGATGCCTTGGGAGCCCTGGACCTCAGCACTTCCGCCACACCCGGAAGTGCTGGGGGGAAGAGGATTGGGGACACCCGGAGGACTTCCGGATACGCCGCCAGAGCTTCTGGATACACCTGGAGTCCATCCGGGGTGGATAAAAGGGGCCGCCTCCCTCCAGTCGGGGGCAAGAGTCGGGAGGAAGAAGGACGAAGCTTGGTGGAGAGGAGTGGAGGTGGACTAGAGACAGTACAAGGCATTGTGTTGTGGCCAAAGACTCAAGGGGTGAATGGTGCTGCGGCACTGGGTTGATGCACGAATTTGTAAATAGAAATGTACAATAAACGTGTGTGTGGTGAAACCATCATGTCTACCTGTCTGTGTCCGGGCTGTTCCCCATACTGGTTAAATCACTACATCTTTCAAAAGGTTCAAGCCTTTGTCGCAGGCCACACTCTGGATAGTGGAGAGTCTGCTATGGAGAGGAGATGCTGAACCCAGGTTTAGCTGATGCAGAAAGAGAAGGGAGCTAAGGCTGACACTGGATTGTTAAACAAGGAGTGAACATTTTGCTATTAGTGTGTTAGGTGCAAATAAATCCAACTTTTTGGTTGATAAATGGTGAAAAGATTAGTCTATCAACGTTGGGAGAGGTGAATTATAATCTCTCTCTTCCCTAACCATGGAGGTAAACAGTTGAATATCAAGCGCCTGTGTGTCATTAGTTGTAATTGCCTTATCAGATTGAGAGATCTAAACGGTATATGCTGGAAACATGCCCACTATAGCAGTTCCATGGAGAAACTAGTCTATTAGCTTAATAAAAAGTTTTTTTTGTTACTTTGGAGCTGCAACCTTCTTTAAAAGTTACAGCTCAATTCTGGAACAGCAGTGGGAATCTCATACTGCATTTCAAACCAAAAAGGGGAATGCAACTTATTTTCTACAGTGACCACAAACATTTTAAATAATTTCCTGTCAAACGGGAGAAATTGATTGGAACAAGAAAAGCTTTTGATTGAATAGTTACTTAGGCTTTTAAAAAAACAGTGGCATCCAAAAAGCTCTGAATGATACATGAGGTTCATTAACTTTTTACGCTTTCATCTGAATCCTGGAATGCTGGAAATCAAAAACTACTTTGTGGTCATGTGGAGTAAAAGAAATTGATTACTAAGACCTACTGATTTATATGAAAGGTTCTACATTATCAGTTCAAGCACATTCAATTTATTTCATTTTCCTAGTGCAATTCACTCTGTAAGACGCCAAGGGTTTGTTTAGTACACTAAATCCATAAAAACAATACAAAAATGATAAACATTAAAAACAGCACTTTACACATTTACTTGGTCTACCTGAGATTTATGCTGATACATACCTTCTGCACATCCCATTGAGTTTTCTCCTCTGAAGTGCAATTGGTTAAGATCACCTTTTCCTCTTTGACATCAAAACATTTTTGTCCAGATGATCCACAACGGATTTCTTTCATGTTGTTGTATTCACAGTGCTGCAAGAATGTTGTAAGAACAATCAAACAGACGATGAACAGGTGAAAGTTAAGAGAAGTAATGAAATGGCATGTCTGTAAGTACACATGCAAGGAAAAAATGTGTAAAACACTACATAAAATATTCATTCATTTTCCTAAATCTACTTATTCTAGTATACAGTAGGGTCAATGGGGCTGCACTATACCTTGGCGGCATAACAACATTTATTTATATAGCACATTTTCATACAAATAATGTAGCTCAAAGTGCTTTACATGATGAAGATACAAGATACAAGATAGGATACAAGGAACGAAAAAACCATGCATGAAATGCCAGTCCTTTGGCAGAACACTGATTCATGTTAGAGTCAATTCAGATCCATCGATTACAGATATGGAATATGGTAGGAAATCAGTGTACTGGGAGGAAATTCACACACACAGAGAAAGAGAGAATGACCAAACTCCACAGAGACTGGGTTCATGCTAGGAAATCATCTGAGGGGTCTTAGGGCTCGTTTATACTTCACGCTCAGAACGCGTACGCATCATGGCTGCCACGCGTTCCCAGGGTTCATTTGACGCATCCTCTGAGCAGGTCCTCAGAAATTAACGCAACGCGTGCGTGAGTCGCAGTACCAGCAAAAAGTCGGGGGGTGCAGTGTGATAAAAGTCGGAATGTGATGTCAGAGTCTCTGTTTACTATCTACATGTGACAGAAAGCCGCTATGCAGATCCTACTGGATGATGTGGTGAAGCAAAATGCTGACATACAGATGCATTTGTGGTGCTTTTACTGTATATTCAAGCGTCGCATATTCCCGATCGTAATGACACGTTACATTTTAAAAGTCTCATATACCATCTTTTGTGCCATCTTTTTTTTCTGGAGCTTCCTCCTGACCAGGCAGCAGCGGCAAACAGCAATAGATCGCCACACAGAACACATTAAATGTATGATATTCCAACTCTCTGCACATTTAGAATCCTTAGATATATACTTGATATCTCTTTCATGATGAAATGCATTAACGTATGTATGTTACATTTTACAGAAAAATCGTTAATTTAGTTTAAATAATGAATACTGTTAATAATTACCCACATGGGGATGACACGGTGGCGGAGCGGTAGCACTGCTGTCTCGCAGGAAATCACGTCGCTGGAATTCCCTGCCTGGAGTTTACATGTTTTCCTGCTGGGTTTCCACAGAGTGCTCCGGTTTCCTTCCAAAGATATGCAGATTTGGTGACGCTAAAATGACACTATGTGTGTGTGTGCGCTGGTATTCATCTTGCAATGGGATTGTTTCTGCCTCGTGCACAATGTTTGCTGGAATGGGCACATCCCTGGATTGATGGATTTAATCATTAAACATCCTTTTCAGAGATATTGCGGTAAGGTGTCAATGGAATTTAATGGGTGTTCCAGGCAATTCATAACACAGCGAAGCCGAACCAGTTCTCACAGTGATAATATCTCACACTGCCACCTGGTGGATTCCTCCAGATTTATGTATTATAAACAGTAAAACGCTTGCGTAACAGGAGTGTTCCGCTGCAGCATGCGTTGCGTCACGTGAAGTATAAACCCGGCCTTACACTCTGAATCATTAATGCTACTCTACCAACTCAGTGAAACTCTTTGTTTTTTTAAAACAGATGAAAGTCAACTGAAAATTTATAAAGTAAAAGTTTATAGCCAAGCATATTCCATCAACACTAGATAGTTTTGTTCACCACTATAACACAGCCCTTCACTCAGCATTAGATAAAACAGCTCCTTTAAAACATAAGGAGGTTTCCTTTAAACGTTCAGCTCCTTGGTATAACTCAGAATTGCGATCTATGAAAGCAGCTGGCCGACGCCTTGAGAGAATGTCACGTAAGACTGGCCTCACCGTGCACATCCAGGCTTTCTCTGACCACCAAAGAGCTTACAGAGAAGCACTAACTTCTGCCAAGAACACCCATTATGGCAGAATAATAGAAAGTAGCCATGATAACCCAAGGGTTTTGTTCTCTGTAGTTAATAAACTACTCGAACCCGCATCTGGTCCAACTACCTCTTCTACTGAAGTCTGTGAGGAATTCCTCCACTTTTTCCGTAACAAAATTAAAGATCTAAATAATTCAACCAACATAAATACATCATCTGTTTATATCTCTCCCTGTTTTCCCACTCCATCCAGCTCCTTCTCTAAGTTCTCACCAGTCACATCTGCGTTTGTTAATGACCTGCTTTATAAGATGAGGCCGACTACTTGTGTACTGGACCCCATCCCCACCACACTACTTAAATCCTGCCTTCATGCCATAATCCCGACTGTTACAACAATAATAAACTCATCCCTTGACACTGGCTCTGTGCCGCTCACTTTTAAAATTGCTTCTGTAACCCCAACGTTAAAAAAGTCTGGCCTTGATGCTGACAATCTTAACAATTTCCGGCCTATTTCCCACTTACCTTTCCTGTCAAAAGTTCTTGAGCGTGTTGTAGCTTCCCAACTCACCAATTACCTAACCTCTAATAATTTGATGGAACCCTTTCAGTCTGGTTTCAGGGCGCGGCACAGCTGTGAAACTGCTCTGCTACGGGTAACCAATGATTTGCTTATGGCAGCAGACTCTGGACAAACTAGCATATTAATTCTGTTAGACCTCAGTGCAGCATTTGACACTGTCAGACATGACATCCTACTGTTCAGAATGGAGAACATGCTGGGTATCTCTGGCACTGCCCTCCAGTGGTTCAAGTCCTATCTGACTGATAGGCAAGAGTTTGTTAGTCTTGGCAACAGTAGATCCAGCTCAGCGCCAGTCACACAAGGAGTCCCTCAGGGCTCTGTCCTCGGTCCTCTGCTTTTCTGTATTTATATGCTTCCCCTTGGCCATATTATCCGTAGTTATGGATTGGGTTATCATTTTTATGCAGATGATACTCAGCTCTACTTCAATGTTAAAAGTGGAACTTCATCAGAGCTTTCTCAGCTCACAACCTGCCTTAGTGAAATTAAAACCTGGATGGAGCAGAACTCTGTAAAATTAAATTGCAATAAAACTGAACTCCTGCAAATTGGGACTAAAATGCAACTTAATAAAATGAGCTCCTTCCCAGTCCATCTTGGCAGTGATCTCATCAGACCTGCCTCTACTGTAAAAAATCTTGGTGTCATTTTTGACTCCTCCCTCACTTATTCCGCCCACATAAATCACATTAAGAAACTTTCTTACTTTCACCTCCGTAACATATCCCGTGTTCGCTCCTTCCTCTCCTTCTCTAATGCTGAGAAACTTGTCCATGCTTTTATCACATCCCGCATCGATTATTGTAATTCCCTACTGGCAGGTGCCCCTTCTAATCTTATATCACAGCTCCAGCTTATTCAAAACTCAGCTGCAAGAGTCCTTACTCGAGCCAGCAGCAGCGAGCACATCACACCCATCCTGCTCCGCCTTCACTGGCTCCCTGTGTCCTACAGAATCGAATATAAAATCCTACTAATAACCTACAAAGCTTTAAATAACCTCGCGCCAAACTACATCAGTGACCTTCTCCATCACTATGTGCCTGCCCTCCCACTAAGGTCCTCTGATTCTGGTAATCTTGTTGTGCCCGTCACTAATCTACACTCCATGGGTGACAGGGCCTTCAGCTGTATAGCGCCCAGACTCTGGAATGACCTACCAAAATTAATCAGGTCAGCTGACTCCATGAATTCTTTTAAAAAACAACTCAAAACTCATCTGTTCAGGAAGGCTTTTAGCTCTACTTGACTTTATTACCTTTCTCTCAGTTTACTTCTCTGTCAAGATGCTCATGTAACCTTGTATGTGTGTGCGAGACCATCAATTATGTTGTCTGTTTTTTTTTTTCAGAATTTACTGTCTTAATCTTCTTTGTTTATTTATCTGGTTTGTACAATGCTATATACTGTATATTCTGCCGTTCTTTATTTATTCTGTAAGTGCCTTGAGCATGGGAAAGGCGCTATATAAATAAAATGTATTATTATTATTATTATTATTAAGCATATGGTATGTGTATAGATTTTCATTTCAACTAACCTCTTAACAAATGAATAATATCTGAAATTGATAATGTTTGGTTCCATTGGAATTCTGAAAATTCTTTACATTCTGTTGAATGAAGTGAATTTAAATATTGTTGTAGACTTAACTGCTTTAAGAGGGTTTATCCAGGATCAGATGCAAATTTATCAATATTCAACAACTGTTTTGACTTGAAAAATGGACAACGTATCATTCAAGCTTTTCCTCCGTCCCACACACACATTCCAATGTAAAGCGCTAGAACAGGCAAGATATTTAAATTTATAGAAAGTGCTTAACTTCTGGATACAAGTTTGCATGACAGATGCATATATACCACGTTTGTCAAGAAATAACTTTGACTTGAAAAATATCAAATTTATTCTTTAACTAGACCAATCAAGTACACTACAGGAACACACTTTATTCACTGAATATCCCAGTTAAAAATGTATGTATGGAACTCTTTATTGTCACAAAAGAAAATGCTCTTACATTATACATTAAAATTAGTTTGTCTTATGCTTTAGCTTCATTCATTTTACCCTGTAGTGCTAATTATTTTCATTATTATTATTTACACTTTATTGGTACCCAATTGGGAATTTAGGATTTACACACTGATTTTTTGGAATTTAATATTTTCTATTTTTCACTTTATTAAATTAAAATATCCTTAATTCACTATAGGTCACATAGTTAGAAATTTATGTATTGGTGGGCTCAAACTCTGAAAAGTCTGCTCACTACTAATGAGTATGTGATAGTGCATAAGTTGGCAGCCAAGCTAGCCTAACATTTGAGGAGCTGAAATTGAAACTGTAGTCACAGTTTAAATGCCTTTTGTATAAAACACAGCCAGCCTCTCAGCTATGTAATACAAACACAGGTACAGTCAGTTAATGCACATTACCTTGTATTGTGCTATATATGTAAAGAGCTCTTGGACGCTGCAATGTAAACAGTGATGCACAACTGCTTTCACTACAGAAATGTCATGCTACCAAGCTATTATAGCTTAAGTGGATTCTTTATTAACTCAACAACACACAAGAAGGTAAGCTTCAAATATAATAAACTGCAATAAAAGAACAGGAAAATGTCAGCAAATCCACAAAGAACAGCCACTCACATCTACCAAGCCATCAAAACATCCACTCAGGTATCCATTTTCTTTGCAATTGAAAAACGCCCCTTTCCTACACAGGTTCATTGCTTATAACATATTCGGTAAATGAAAATGCTTCCACGCTATGCATTTTACTGAAGGTTACATATTATAAATGAGCTATATTTCCAAAATTGTGAAAAAATATTATTGCCAGTAATTATTAGTTGGTTGTTATGTTTGAAAATTTGTGATGAGATAGATGTTTTAGTGTGAGACTGCACAGTAATTAATCTTTTCATTGATTTTTTTAAACTTCCTCAATTAAAATATATCTACAGGTCAAATCCTATTATAGCGAATACCGAAGTAACGAACTTTTCAGAATAATGAATACTTATTGTTGGCCCTGACAAACATTCATAAAACATAATGTTTAATGGATTTCGCTTTAACGAACATTTTTCTCAACCAAAAATGGCCACCAAAGATAATAATGCGATACAAAAAATACTTAATGCTGCACCTACATTTTTGGCAAGTCTCGGGAACCCTGCAACAGGCCGTCTCTTTCTTATTAGACCAAAAGAAATCCGACAACCTGTTGCAAAATTTCCAGTCTCAGCAAGGCTAGGCAAGAGTGTAGGAGAGACTTCATACAGGTATAGCCAAATTCTGAGTCACTGCTCCACCAAGTGTCTGCTTGGTTATTTATGTTGTGTGCAGATACTGTACTGTTCAAGTTTCACTACACTTCACAAAGTTTTTTCTGTGATGAGTAAAAAAAGTGAGAAATGGCGTCAATTTACGCTGAAAAAAAAAACTTACATCTAACGTTTCATTTTCAAATTAAATATTTTTTGCAGTTTAAGAAGCACTATATGTTTTGCACAGGTATTGTCAGGCTTGGGTCACAGTGTTGCACGAGAGACAGGAAGGCGAGTCCAGGTTTCCAAGAAAAATAAGGGTATGTTATTACCGTATAGAGAAGGTAGGTACAGTCTGAAGACTTTATTCAGAATAGGAGCTGTTACTTCAGCAAACGAGATAGGAGCCACAAAATGTGGGTAATCATCCTGCTTTAGCTCCTATCTTCAGATTAGAAGAACACCAGGGGCTTGGAATCACCACTGTGGCAGAGTAGGTTAAAGCCTGGTGTTAAATGTTCTAAACATCATGCGACAATCACATTACACAGTAAGCCTGATCCTGCAGAGAACAACCAATTGTTATGGCCTTGGTTTACTGTTTATCAGTCGTAGCAGAGCAGCTAAAGCAATGTCCTTGCACCGGTGCTGTTAGAGATGGCGAATCACTGGTAATCCCAGTCACAATAGTATACGCATTTTCCCCATATTCGTTATAATAAAATTTCCATTATAACGAAATATTTTTATGGTCCCATGAATTTTGTTACCACGGGATTGACCTGTATATCCTAAAGAGCTCTGTGATACAATACAGAAGAAGTCAGTGTAATAAAAGTTGTTTAATGTACCTGTCTGCCATTGCCAGTGCATGTAGAAAGTTGAACTGGAGATCCAATTGCATCCCAGGTGGTCTTGACATCTGCGCAGTACCCAGTGCCCACATTCAATAGCTTTAAAAGAGAAAAAGGTTAAAACTTAGTTGTTCTTTATTTTATATTTTATAACAAAATCATATGTTGATAAACAAAAGTAAGTGAGTCAGTGAAATACAGTACATATTAAGACACTCAGAGTCTGTGCAGCAAAGACAAAGTGATATTTCTGAATAGGAATAAGTGGGGCTCTGCCCTACCAGATCAGTTGTAGTGCAAAATTCTGCAAGTAATAAGCTCTTCTCAGTATTAACTTATTAAGATGTTTAACTTTTTTCTTATATTTTTCCAATTTTCTATCATATGCTCAATGTATTAATTATCTAGAAAAACATTATATATTTAGTATGTAAAATAGTCTTTGTGCCAGGTGCTGCAAGTCCGTTTCCAACTGAAAGGTTGGACCAATTGGCTCTGCTGTGTTTTCTGTACCCTTGGGGGTGTACAGTATGTGTGTGTACACATGTGCAACATGAAATTTCCAGTTTAGCAATGTGGCTAGAAGGTCATTGCCCATATTAAAATGAAGACCTGCCATTGTGTTTTTTAATGTGTGTTTGCCCTGTAGCAAAGATACAAATGGATACCATTTGCTCCCGTAACAGTAACCATAGTGATTTGTAAAAAAAGGAGAAGACATTATGCTGCATCTTGACTTACACCCGCTACTGAGGAGAACCATAATAAATTATTTTGTTAGATGATGACAATGATGGAGATAACAGTGATTGCCAGTTAAGACATACCAGAAACAAGCTTTACATTGTTGAAATTATTTTTGCAACATGAAATGTGCATGAACTAGCATATTTTGGTAGTCTTAAGCAAAAGATGGGCGATTAATATTATAAAATTAAGTCACTGTTTATGTTTGAGGAGTCTGCACACAGGAAAATCATGATATCATGATATGATATCTGTAAGTCTTCTTTCTACCGCCTCAAGAACATCGCTAAACTCCGCCCAACTCTCACCCTGGCAGATGCAGAGAAGCTCGTCCATGCCTTTGTCTCCTCCAGGCTGGATTACTGTAATACGCTCCTCATCGGGATTCCTGGCAAGAGTATTCAGAGACTCCAGTATATTCAGAATAGCGCTGCCAGGATCCTGATGAGGGTGCGAAAGCATGACCATATCACCCCAATCCTGAAAACCCTTCACTGGCTCCCTGTCCCACTCAGAATAGAGTACAAGGTCATTCTCCTCACCCATCAGTGCATTTATGGACATGCCCCCCTTTACTTACAGGAACTCCTTACCCCTCATACCTCCTCACGCACCCTCCGCTCTGTACACACTAACACTCTCCAAGTCCCTAGAACCAAGCTTCGCAGTATGGGTGATAGGGCTTTTTCATCTCTAGCACCGAGACTGTGGAATGCCCTCCCTGACTACCTAAGAGCCCCACAGTCGACTGATGTTTTTAAACACAATCTAAAAACTCATCTTTTCAGAAAGACTTTTTGTTAAAGTATAAATAGATTTTCTTGTTTTATTATTTTATTTTTACTCTGTAGCACTTTGAGATTGCTAAAATATAAAGCGCATTATAAATAAAATTTATTATTATTATTATCTGCGGTGGGTTGGCACCCTGCCCGGGATTGCCCTGTGTTGGCTGGGATTGGCTCCAGCAGACCCCCGTGACCCTGTGTTCGGATTCGGCGGGTTGGAAAATGGATGGATGGATTATTATTATTATGATATTGCCTGACCAGAAGTTTCATGTCAGGTACATGCTAATAATCAGAGGAGTTTCTATACTGTCACTTTGGCATAGTTGTGGTAATCAAAATAAGTCAAGGAGATCTAAAGAGAATGCTGGAATGAAAATGAGAATTCTTCTTATTCTAGTTAACTACTTAATAACTGCAGCATACTCAAACCATGCTATCAATTGATGCTCTTAAAATGGTGATATTTTTATGTGACAATAACTAAAGCAAAACAAATCATGTGGTGAGTTTTCAAGGAAGACAAGGGGACACAGCTGGCATTTGTCTGTTGTGATGTATGTTTAAAAGTTTAAGCACAGAATAGTTTTAATCAGGCACTTGCAGGCTAAAAGTGTAACTCATATACTATTGTCAAAACACAAACTGTGCTAACATTTGTGACAAACAAAAATGACAAATAACCAATAAAGCAAAATGTGGACATATTTATCAGAATATTAACAATGTGACTTGGTCTCTTGAAAAGGTTTTATTACATTTACGTAGTACATGCTTGACACTTAAAGGAAGGGTTCTCCTAGGAACTCGT
Source organism: Erpetoichthys calabaricus (assembly GCF_900747795.2). Taxonomy (NCBI): domain Eukaryota; kingdom Metazoa; phylum Chordata; class Cladistia; order Polypteriformes; family Polypteridae; genus Erpetoichthys; species Erpetoichthys calabaricus. Next base: position 47,828,225 of record NC_041406.2, read on the forward strand.
AATAGGTGTTTACATCGACTGCTTATACATTATAACAATGTCATTGGGCAAGAAGAAAACCCTAAAGAGCCTCTCAGATTACAGAGATCATGTCATTACTACATTGTGCACATTATTCTAATCAAACAGTGTTAGAAGTAACACTGGTCCCAGCAAGTGAGCTTCATCAACTCAGGACATCTGATATTTCAGATCTAGTCTGGTTTTAATAAAAACAATGTGATTAGTGATCAAATGTACTGCAATAATGTTGCTACTAAAGCACTATGTACAACACAGCATACTTGCTGCAATGTGTGCAAATATTACTAAGAAATAAGTCATGTCTAAAATTGAAGACCACTCAAGGTGTTTAGAAACGGGCCAGGGTACCTAAATTTGAATTGATATCTAGGACTGTCTTGGGAAATAAAGGACAATTAATCACCCCACTTACTGTAAAGATGTGCTCGGGAGTCACAGGACCTCACTTAATGTGATATGGCACATGAAGTAATTTTAGTGCTGTCAGCAAGACTGATGTTAGTTCTGTGTGGAAGTCGTAAGAAACCCTTTAGAAGGCTGCCTTGTTTAAAAAAATCAGTCTTATGCAGCCTTCTTGTCATATATTTTATATTAATATTTGAACTCCATACAAGCCAAAGCGCATGTTATTGGTGAAAAATAATGTGTTTCCTTCTTAGTGAAGAAATACACTTCAAAATCTTTCCTTAAAATGAAGGTTGATTCTTAGAAAATTTTCTTTTGTTACAGTGTATCTGACTGACAAAAGTGAAAAATGTATTTTCACATATATATCAACTAAGGTATTATTTTTGTATATACAGAAATATAATTTCTATAAATAGGTAAGGTACAGCAGAGAATTTTGAAGTTCTGTCTATTCATCCACACATTTTCTTGCTGCTTAGAACACTACAGTGCTGCACTTGCTCATGAGCACAGCTGCACATCGTAGCATAAGACTCCGTGCATCAGCAGGGAGGCTGCCCTACAGGCCAATGATGTGACTGTATGTTTGAGGTTGATTAGCACTCTCCATAGATGGTTATTACTGTGTTTGAGACACTTTCACTTACACACATGTAAATTATGATTTATAAAGGTAAATTGTTTAGAAAATGTGAAATATGCATACAGCTGGTTTTATTATTCAGATTTTTTGTGTATATGCATTTTCAAGTCTTTTGGCGTACACATATTTTCAAGCTGGAATCAATGAAAAATTTTATAAATGAGACCCCAGAAAAGGAGATAAAAACAAAATCCGTACCAAGATCATTAACCAGAAATCAAGCCTTTTTCATTTAGCCAAGAAACAAATCAAACATCAAAGTACAATTTCAGAAAGGAAAGGTCTTTTAATCAGAAAAACACTAAAGAAAAGATTGGCAATAATGTGTAGGCTTTTACCCAATACCTGATAGTGACATCACACATTGTGCAGCACTGGGGGATTCTGGGAAGCATCATCATGACAATGAACCACGCAATTGTCCGATTATGGTGACACCCAAATTTGTTTTGTATTTGGATCAGAGGCTTAACTTTTCTTCCTATCCTCCTTTTGTGGAAATTTTGAACATTTAAAGCCCATTTTTGACCTTGTTCAGGCTGCCTGAGGAGCAGAGGCCTGCTTCTTTGTTGAAGACCTGTTGAATGGACAGGTCTAGCTTTTGTTTTCTGAGGCTTACAGTTATGATTTGAGCTTCTTTTTTATTTTTGGGTATTGCTAAGGAGAAAAAAAATCATCTTGGTGACGCTTTGCGTATTTTAACACACAAGGAATCCAATTCTGCAGTCAGAATACTAATTCGAGCTTCTGTTTTTAGGTTGATTATTTTTTACCATCTTTTCTGGAAATGACAACACCCATAATAATTTGTTTAATAATAGTTTTATAATGGGTACTGCCAATTTTGTGGCTTTTGACGTTTCCTTTTCCATGGGGATTCTCCTATAGGGCTGTGCCGGCTGTGATGTCATCAGTGCATTGGTATATGCAAATGCCACAGCAAAGACGCTGTGAAAACACATGAAATACATAGGCCTCAAGTAACTGCTCTGCAACTAACGACTGCAGCACCTGAGAGCTGTAACCTAAATAGAGGCTGAGCCACAGCAGACAAGATATTTAACAAAGTGAAACAAAACAAAACAAAAATAAAACCAAGGCTTTGCAAGTATAAGCATAAAGAAAAATGAAAACTGGGCTGAAGAATGACATAACACCAACACTGATTGGCAAGAGAGTGTTATGTTTCTTTTGTTGATACATTAGAATGCCCCTGTATTGATCTGTCATTATTACTGCAATGGAGACCATCTCCCATTACACAACATGATAAGATACCAGCTTGCTTTTCACTTGTAGAAATCAACTTACTTGCCCAGAGTAGCCAGGCCTGTCTTGAGGAATATAAAGCTCTGGGTAAACGTTTTTCAGGAACCAGTCAAAGTTCTTGCATTCTAATCTTCTGCGTAGGTTCAGCCTCTCAGTGCTGTTGGTGTCTTCAGCCTGTTTTTTATACAAATTACAAATATATTTTCCAAAATCTATATTTTGACATATAAAACAAACTAACATAATCAGTTAAATAAATTAACGTACTCATAAAGTAACTGTTTATAGGGCCAGATGTCACCTGAGAAATTCTGTGGCTCCTATAAAACATTATCTTCTTGTGGATCCTAGGTAAATTACCCCCACTATCAACTTTAAAGGGATGGCAGCATTTATGCATCTATTTTTAGTGCTCCACATGGAAACACAGTAGGGGTGACTGCCTTCTGAGTAGAACTTCAGTCATAGCAGTCACTGTGAGCACAGGCTAGGCCCCTCTTCTTTTACCATGCTGGACCCACTCCTCCATAAGTAGGCAAAATGCCTCTTCGGCTTCTGGTAACACCCACAGGGCATGGCATGCTAATATCTATACTAGCTTAATTTAAAAAAAAAAACTTACTTTGCTAGCAAGGTAGGCAGCAGTGTCACGCCTGTAGAAAATTTCCTTGAAACTGTCCAACCATGTCTCTACTACTCGGACTTTATTCTTCAGCAGAGTTCTTTCATCAGGAAGAGCATCAGAGACATTTTCATTATTCAAATGTCCAACTCGAGAGCAAGGCAAGATCTCCAGGGAGCCTCCACACAGCCAAACCTGAAATGTTGGCAACTTATATTTATACACAGTTAACAGTTTATAATACATGCTACCTATTGCTAAAGGCTTTTTTAAAAAGTGGATGTTGGGCACTTTTATGGAAATAGTCAACAATCACAGTTTATGAAGTGCATTCTAAATCCAAAACTGCAGTGTAGTTGTGTCTAGCAGCAGTAAAAGAATAATACTATGGTAGAAATATTTTATTTAGATTCTCTGCATGACATATACAAAAATTACCTTTCAATAAAAGTTTTCTTCAACTTATGTACAAAACATATGAGCAATTAACAATATTGATGAAAGAATTGCCATATAAAATATTTACCCTGATGGACAACTCCACATTTTCTAACCCCCAAATGGACAAATCAGGATCATATGCACCAATATTCTGGAAGTAATGTCTGTCAATGGCTAGTACTCCTCCAGGCAAAATAGGGCTCCTGTGCCAAAAAAATAAAATGAGACTTTGATTCTGCTTGGTTAACTCTCAAAAATAATGGAAAAAGCATATTACAGGCATTTTACAAATATATATTGCAATGAGAAGTCAAGCAAAATGACACCTTTTATTGGCTAACTAAACACTTTAAGAATGGCAATAGCAATGTTCCTCCTGTAGGAGCTCACTTCAGCAGCTATAGATACTGTGGAAGTCAGTGCTCATGAGCAACTTCAAGATATAGCAAGGGAGCAAGGGAAAAAGGAATGGGAAGTTAAAGTGATGGTTAAATTTAACATATTACGGCAGGTTTTATGACCAGATATGAGGATTATTTACATTTCTGTGACTGACCCAGACAACCTGACTACAGATCTACATTGTATGGAAAAACTTCAAGACTTTGTTGAACTGTTATAGTAGGGTGTTGTACCGTGTTAGCCATTATGCATGCAATGAGAAGTCAAGCAAAATGACACCTTTTATTGGCTAACTGAACAGATTACAATATGTAAGTTTTCGAGGCAACTCAGGCTCATTGCCTGAAGAAGTTTAATTATAACAAAAGAGAAAAGCTACGAAAACTTATTAAAACTGAAGGTATGTAACTGACACTGTGATTTCAAAATGCGGCATGACACATGGTGCTGGGAAAAAACACTACGTGTTTTTATAATAATATATAATATACTATAATATTATATATATATATTTATATATATATATATATACAGTGGAACCTCGGTTCACGACCATAATTCGTTCCAAAACTCTGGTCGTAAACCGATTTGGTCGTGAACCGAAGTAATTTCCCCCATAGGATTGTATGTAAATATAATTAATCCGTTCCAGACCATACGAACTGTATGTAAATATATTTTTTTTTAAGGTTTTAAGCACAAATATAGTTAATTAAACCATAGAATGCACAGCGTAATAGTAAATTAAATGTAAAAACATTGAATAACACTGAGAAAACCTTGAACAACAGAGAAAACTAACACTGCAATAGTTCGCGCTATAGCGCTACCAACCGCTGGCTAAAAACACTTTTTTTTAATGAGTTTTAAGCACAGGGAAAAAAATGAACATTTGAAAAAATCCGTAATTTAATAAACCACCAAGAAAAGTAACATTGCAACAATGCATGCTACAAACCTATCGCTGTAACAGAAGTGAAAACAAAAACAAGCCCAGTGCATTCTTTAACTGCCTTCCTACCTTATGCGTCCAGCTCTCTCTCTCGCTTGCTCGCTCACCTGTGTGTGTGTCTCTCTCGCGCTGCCTGTGTGTGTGTGTCTCTCTCTCGCGCGCCTGTGTGTGTGTCTCTCTCTCTCTTGCATGCCTGTGTGTGTGCGTCTCTCTCTCGCGTGCCTGTGTGTATGTGTCTGTCTCTCGCGCGCGCTTGTGTATGTCTCTCTCTCTCTCGCGCGCCTGTGTGTGTGTGTCTTTCTCTCGTGTGTGTGTCGCACTCTCTCACTCTCTCTCTCTTGCTCGCTGCACAGGAAATGCACAGGGAGAGACTGAACACGTACAAACCGAAAGGGAAACTGGCTTGTTCGTATACCGAGTGTGTGGTCGTGAACAGATGCAAAAGTTTGGCGAACTTTTTGGTCGTAAACCGATTTGTACGTGTTCCAAGACGTTCATGAACCGAGGTTCCACTGTATATACACAAGGTGAGACACAAAAATAACTGGTCTGGGCTTGGTGCTTGGGCTAAACGTGAAATCATGTAACTATATTCCCTATATATATATATGCATTCAAATCAGCACAATTACAAGGGAACCCAAATTTTTACACAGCCAGTTTTTCACATTTGATTTAATTTCATACACCTAAATACTGCTTCACTAAAAATCTTTGTTCAGAAAACACCCCAGTACTCAGATGTTCCTAGGAAATGAAAGACATACCACTGTTATCTTTTTTGTTGAAAGGAGAGTAAATTATTATGCAGGCTGAGAGGAGATCCAAAACCTTTTCATATGACTGTACACATACACACGAGGGATGTTCAAAAAGTTTTCACACTTTTATATTTTCATTAGAAACGGTTAAGGTGGGAACAGCAATTGGGCATTAAAAAGTTGTTATGACGCTGGGAAAATTGCATCACAAACGAATGTGACTATGTAGAAAAGTGATGAAATTTGTTTTTGAAATTCTTAATAAATAGAGTTAAAAACAGTGCAGAAACTTTTTGAATGTCCCTCGTATGTATATATACAGTATATATTCCAGCCCTCACCCCCAGGCCGCCAGGAGGAGCTCTCCCGACAGCATGGACGTGCCCCGAATTCCAGCAGGGCCTCATGGACTTTGTAGTTTCTACACACAGCCCTGCTGGATACCTTGGGGACCACTGGGAGTCGCTGTAGGGAGGCCCGTGGACTCATATATGCCCTATAATCTGGAAGTGCGTCATAATCCAAGGACAGGAAGAAACGACGTGCTTCTGGGGTGAAGATAAGGACTGTTTACCCTGACCCGGAAGGAATAAGGACTTGTGGACTATTGGGCAGGAACACCTCCGGGTCAGGGTGTATAAAAGGACTCTGGAAAAGCCCAGACACCGAGCTGAGCTGGGAGGTAGGGTGGCGAAGTGTCTGGGAGAGGAGGAGAGAGTATTGTGGTTATTGATAGTGTATTTATATGCGTAGTGTGGAGTGGAGGGTGCTTTGTGCACGTAATTATTATACAATAAATAATAATTATACTTTTACCTGGTGTTTGGAGTGGTACCTGAGGGTTCAAGAGGTGGATCATAACCTCTATTGCTACACTGGCGTAGTCGGCAGGATTCTCTGGCCGTCTGTTGGCAGAAAACCTGTATTCCAAACAAATATTGTGTGGGCAGACAACCCTAAGAAGGTCCCGCTCAAAAGCACGGAGGTGAAAACACCACCCACTACGGAGAGCGCTGCGACTGTGAACCTTATGTTACTTCGGACCGTGATGGGGAAGAAATCCGGAAAAAAGAAGGGCAATACCAACTGGGTACAGAACCTAACCGAAGCCTAGATGACCTGGACTTACCTGACTGGGAGTGAGGAGGACCGGGCACTGATAAAGGCTGAATGAGCTCGAGTGGCGCAACAGCAGGAACGCTGTCAGCCATCGGACGCGCCGGAATCCCTAAATGGATTGGGAACACCGCTGCCAAGTCTGGAGGTATGTGCCGGGAAAACGCCCGAAGTGCAAGGGAGTTTTTATTCCTATTTTGCAGAAGCCTGCTTCCAGAAAGCAAGCGGTGAGTCAGATGCCTGCCTCATACCTCGGCAAGATGGCCACGATACCCAGAAGGCAGGCCAGGCTAGGAGTCGGCAAGCGACGAGCCCATTCGAGGAATACAACCATGTGACCTCGCGCGATGGATGCCGGGACGGAGAAGGTCAATGTCGGACTGTAGGTGAGGTCAATATTTCCCCGATGGTTTCGAGCTCCCTGAAAGGGAAGGGGGAGGCGAGCGAAGCAGCGCCGAAATTAAATAAAGACAAAGAGGGGCGGGATGTGAAAGTATGTATTCTGACCTTATCTATATTTCTATGCACATTCTAAACCAAATAAACCTGAATAGTTATTGGATGTGATAATTTTAAGGTGATATGTACACCTTATTTTAAAGTGTGCATAATTATTAGGGAGCAACTGAAAATGAAAAGTGAAAAATTGTAAAATGCTTTTGAGATGATCGCAACACTCAGGAAATAGTTGGACTATTCAGGTGTGACCACTGGACCATCAATCAAACATTTTGTTGTGAATAGTCTGCAGGGTCACAAAAAAGCAGGTGAGGAAAAGGTACAAATTAACTACAAAAAACTTGGGAAAAAATAAATGTGAAACTACCAGGAATTGTTTAGCCTCCAGGGCTACCATGTTCCTGAACTTCAACCTACCTGGAGTGCCCAGAAGTACAAAGTGTATGTGCTCAGAGACATGGCTAAGGTAAAAAAAAAATCTGAAACACAACCACCACTGAATCAGACTCACACCAGTTAAGGCATCAAGATTGGACCAAGAAATACTTGAAGACTGATTTTTCAATGGGTTTGTAGACAGATGAAACAAGAGTGATTCTTGATGAACTAGACAGGTGGACCCATGGCTGGACCACTAATGGATACAGGTACTGCATGGAGTGCTATTATTAAGGATGAGCTAGTGGACCTTTTTGGATTAATGATGGACTGAAAACTGACTTCTGGTTTCTTGAAGATGCTTTCTTCAAGTAGTGGTACAGGAAGAAATCAGTAGCATTCAAGAAGGCGAAGACCTTTAGGAAAGACAATGTTCTTTTGCATGCATTAAAGTACTCCACTGCTAGGCTATCCAGCAAAGGCCTCAAAGAGAACCAAAAAATGACCTGGCCCCCTTCTTCATCTGACTTAAGTCCTATTAAGAACTTGTGGGCCCTTTTCAAATGTGAGATTTACAATGTGGGAAGACAATACACCTCTTCAAATTTGCATATTGGAGGCTGTGGATGTTGCTTCAGCAAAAGCTCATTGTAAACAGATCAAGAATCTGGCAGGGTCTATGGATGGGGTTCCTAGCAGCAAAGGTTCCTAAATGCACAATCTGATAGAAACAGATGAAATTACCATTGTATGAATGTGCCCCTTTTACTAAACAGCATTTCCCTGTTCCAATAATAATAATAATCTTGCTAGCTACTCACCCATCGGATTTAACAAGGTCCAACAGATACTATAAATATATACTTCCACTAATTTAAGACAGATTTAGCTCATTTTCTACTATAAACTTTAAAGCCAATAAGTTCTTTCACTATAATCGTATAAATTCATTCAACTTTAGTACAAGTGATACATCTGCATTATTTTGTCCTTTTTATTTTTAATCTAGTTGATTTGCTGAGCTATTTATCATAATATTATTTATGTTTCTTGTACAAGTATTGTTATAATTCATTCATAACACCAAGTCACTTTAATTCCACTTAATGCTGAGATTTCCTGGTATTTGTATTCAAAATGCACATTTGCCTTCTGTGTCAGAGCAATTTAGACTAGAGCAGCAGTGGTCCATAATGTGAAAGTGCACTGCTTAGAGAAAAACATTTCTATTAGGACAATTTTTTGGCAAGTGCTTTGCAATAATAGACAAAAAAACATACCATATTTCCATTACAGTTTTATTTTACCGGATAGACAGCCTAATAAATACTTGACTCAGTTGGTCACAGTTTACTATTTAGTCGCTTGACAGGGGTTTCATCTTTTTTTTTAATTTACCTATACTCTATTGTTATGTATGCATTAGGATAAAAATGTTTCTAATGTTTAATTTCTCAGGAAGATAAAGAAAGAGTAACTTTGATATTATTTTCATGAAGGTTGCATAATAAGATACATTTTGTCTGCTTACTTCCTAAGATCTCAGCTGAATATATTTGGCTATAACAAAGTTTCAATAGTAGATAAAGGGTTTTTTTAAACAAATACACATTAGATTTTTTCACTGGCCTTTCTGCTCAGTAAAACAATAATTAAACAAAGGTTTCCATTGGTTCTAAAGCCTCTTTAGCCTTGCCCAGTGCTTTACTTTTGTACAGTCTGCTCAATACACCAGTTACCTGATAGGGCTGATGGGGGATCGTTCTTTCTCCGTTTGAGACACAGGTAATGGCTCCCAGTGAAAATCCAGGTTCCAATCAATTACTCCTCTTTGCTGATCAATCATTTGCAAGTACTGAAAGGACTTCAAGTCAATGACATCTAATACAGGAGCTACCACTCGATGTCTGTTATAAGAGTAGAAGACATTAAATTTCCAATAAGAAAAATGTGCTAAAACAATATGGGAAGTTTAAAATCAAACATGTTGTTCTTAACAAACTTAAATAATTACCAAGACATACATGATAGATTAGTCACTGTACCTTGCTCTGTTGATTACCTAGTAGTTACACCAATCTGTCTTTGTACCCCAGGATAGGATACATTACAATATATTAGAACCAATTTTCATTCTGCTTTATTACATTAAAATTAAATGCAGCAGCCACAAATATAAATAGTCTCATGAAAATATAGTTAAATGTATGTTCAACTGAGGCGGCACGGTGGCGCAGTGGGTAGCGCTGCTGCCTCGCAGTTGGGAGATCTGGGGACCTGGGTTCGATTCCTGGGTCCTCCCTGCGTGGAGTTTGCATGTTCTCCCCGTGTCTGCGTGGGTTTCCTCCGGGCGCTCCGGTTTCCTCCCACATTCCAAAGACATGCAGGTTAGGTGGATTGGCGATTCTAAATTGTCCCTCTAGTGTGTGCTTGGTGTGTTTGTGTGTGTCCTGCGGTGGGTTGGCACCCTGCTCAGGATTGGTTCCTGCCTTGTGCCCTGTGTTGGCTGGGATTGGCTCCAGCAGACCCCCGTGACCCTGTGTTCGGATTCAGCGGGTTGGAAAATGGATGGATGGATGGATGTTCAACTGAATTTCTGGACATTTTAAGGGTTGGACAACTTTATCAAGTTTCCAAAATGTTTGTCTTTTTTCAACGGTAATAATGAGATGGCTTACAAGTCGAATATAACTGTTTTGTTACACTGTCACACCATAAGTCTATCAAGATGCAGTCTATTGAATATCCATCCATTTTCCAACCCGCTGAATCCGAACACAGGGTCACGGGGGTCTGCTGGAGCCAATCCCAGCCAACACAGGGCACAAGGCAGGGAACCAATCCTGGGCAGGGTGCCAACCCACCACAGGACACACACAAACACACCCACACACCAAGCACACACTAGGGCCAATTTAGAATCGCCAATCCACCTAACCTGCATGTCTTTGGACTGTGGGAGGAAACCGGAGCGCCCGGAGGAAACCCACGCAGACATGGGGAGAACATGCAAACTCTACGCAGGGAGGACCTGGGAAGTGAACCCGGGTCTCCTAACTGCGAGGCAGCAGCGCTACCACTGCGCCACCCAGTCTATTGAATATGTATAATTAATAAAACTGCTAAAACTTCACCTTATAGTACGATGGTGCATCATCACTATACACAGCATACAACCTCTCATGCATTTCCTTTGGCTTCTTCCTTTCCTTTGTAAGGAATTTAATGACAGAACAATGTTCCCAGCCTATCAATTTCTTTGTAAACTTGTGGGCTTTCCATAGTCTCTTTCTGAATGTCTGCTATTCAATGACCTCAAAACTGCACATGTGGGAGCCAATACATGTCTTGATCTCCACTGACAAGTTCAGATCCTTGTACATTGATCTGTTTCTACACTTTGATACAGTGAAATATTCTTCCACTATGCTGTTCATTAGTGCTCCTCGGCAAAATTCACCAAAATGTTTTTCACAGGGAATATGCTATGTTCGCTGGTCTCCTTGTTTGCAAAATATTTTCCTGGAAATTAAGCATGAGGCTGGCTTAGGCAAACTTTTTTTCCCAGCACTCTATAATGCTTTACGAAGTTACACAGAGCTGTAGCAGCCAATATTGGAGGGGGCAAAACCACCCCACCCTCCAACAGAGCAGAAAACGAGTGAAACATAAAACACACACACAGAAGGAAACTGGTAATGAGTCTGTGTATTCATGTCTTAAAGGTAATTTCTTTTTGTATGGACTTGTATGTGACCTCTTTCTAATACTGAGTCTACCCCTTTCATAGTATTACTCAGAATGTTGTGCAGTGGAAGCAAACAGGAAGGAGTGAAGAGTTCACATGCATGTTGTGCATTAGATCTATCTATCTATCTATCTATCTAGATAGCAGTGGCAGTGAACAAGCAAAAGCATCAGAGAAAAAAAAAACAACTTTTCAGTTTGTATAAGGTGAGTACCTGCTATTGAATCTGTGGGAGGCAAGCCTTACTGAATTCATGCTTCCTATATGACACTCTATGCAAGAAATTTTACTGTTCTAATATTTAATTCTATTAATTATATCTTAGAGAGGCACAGTGGAGCAATGGATAGCATTGCTGCCTCACAGTTTTGCTCACAATAATCAGTCCAGCATAGTTGGCAGATGTTTCCCAAGCCATCAGGGATACTTAAAAAGACCACGGAACCATTATAATCAACTCAAAACTAGCTCAGTTTATCCTTCCCCAGTGACTTCAATACATTCTTCCAAGTTTATTGAAGTAAATTAAAGTTAAATCACCTCACAGATGTACAGTATACTTATCCATCCATCCATTATCCAACCTACTATATCCTAACTACAGGGTCACGGGTGTCCACTGGAGCCAATCCCAGCCAACACAGGGCACAAGGGTGGAAACAAACCCCAGCTAGGGCGCCAGCCCACCGCAGAGTATACTTATAAAAAATAATGTAACATTCTCAAACCTACTTAATCCTATACAGCACTATTACTCAAACTCTATCCATTTTAGGCCTGCAAATTAATTTCAAACAGCCGACCAATTGACGTCCAATATTTTTTATGAAATTAACTACTCATCTTAAATTCCATACAGAAAAGTTTAAATTGCTTTTAAATAGCAGGCACATATAGGTCTCCTTTTAACATTGAACACAGTCCTTAATTTCTACAACAGCATTTCTACACCAGTTACTCTGGTAGTCCTCTGGTTACCAGCCAACTATAAGATAATGCATCAGGGTTAGCAGCTATGGGAATCCGTAAGTGCAGTAGGGTAAATAGTAAAAACATTTAAATCCTAATTGGACAAAGGAATTTGACAACATATGCCAAAGTTATTTCAATGTGTTTGATGAGTCAAACTACCTCTTTGGTTAACAAAATTGAGAACTAAACATGCTAACTTCCATAGTGTTTTCCTGCTTTGTAGCACAACCAGACAAGACAGGATTGCTGCTCTGTTAAGTTTTTCACCTCAATTACCCTTCTGACAGCTGCAAAAAATGTTGAGAAAATGGTCCCATGTGTTTCATTCTTGAGGCCTTGGAGCTAGCTAGAAAAGGCAAGTCTTTTGTGGAAGCAAAACTGGCAAACCAATACATTTTGCCAATGCTGGAGGGACTTTTTTTCTAGGAAAAACTGAATAAAAAACAAGCATGTTTGTGAGTAGTGCTTTAGGTCAAAATTCTTTATAATGATTTTCTTTTATAACGATTTTCTATCATCTCTTTTCCCAGACCTGAAATCAGTTAGTCACAAGTCTATTACAGTTGACAAGTGGATGGACAATACACATACTACTGAATTGTAGATGTTTATATGATACTTTAATGGCAAAATCTTAAAGGAGTACGTGTTGTGCCATTTGCCACTGAAGGTTAGCACAGCTGGTGAAGCGATGCTGTGAAAGGGTTTTTCAAAGAGAATTCTTTATGACTAAATAAAACAGATCTCTTGATTACTGACAGAAGTCACTCAATTGTCCACAAAGAGATACACTTTTTTTTTATGTTCAGCAGTAGGGCATCCTAGTGTGAACTTACTTCACTGTATAATGCAAACTTTTTTGTGTGCAAGGTTCCCCAATAAAATGAAGGAAATGACTGTTAACCACCTTTACTCTACTGTAAACCTGCAACACCAACTTTTTAATATGCTGCTTAAAGACAGTGAAAGAAAATATTCAGGCCTCCTCCAGCTCACTATATGATAACTGAATAGTTACCAGGTTGTGGAACAATTCTTTGTGCTACAAAATGAAATAACCAGATCTCTCTAAAGCCAGGCGTCTGCCAAAGCTTAAGAGGTTTCTTCTTTAATGGGAAATCCAGAGTCCAGAGCCCATTTCAGATTTCTGTGACATCACTAGCAACCTAAAAAAACTCAATCTGCAACTGCAGGAGGGTAGCACAAGTGCCGGAGATGTACTTGAAAAACTGATCCTGTTTCACATCCGCTTGGACTTTTTTCTGAATGATCTAAAGGGTGATGTCAGTGATGCTCTAAATGAGACATCACTTCCTCTAACGGTGGAAGTGCTTTTCAGTTTTACTGAGAATTTCAAGACATAGTTTACAATCAGGAGTCAAGCAAAATGACACCTTTTACTGGCTAACTGAATAAATTACAATATGCAAGTTTTTGAGGCAGCTAAGGCCCCTTCTTCAGGCAAGATGTGATTAAATGACATCTGAGTTCATCTTGCCTGAAGAAGGGGGCTTAGCTGCCTCGAAAGCTTGCATATTTTTAATCTATTCGATTAGCCAATAAAAGGTGTCACTTTGCTTGACTTCTAATTGCATCCATAATGGCAAACACGGCACAAAACCTACTACCAAAGACATGGTTTGAAAACTTCAAGAATCTTCTCACATGGACAGTCAAAGCCAAAACTGTGTTACCCAGTATTATTAAGAGAATGTTTCAGCTAGAGATGATCAGGCTACAAATCAACAACAGCAAAGCCCAATTAGGGGGAACTTAGCAATACACTAATTGTCACATACTGGCCACTTACATTTTGATCTTTTTTGGATATACTTAAATCTGTGAGTTGGGATTTTTAATGATGATTCTAATTACGAATCAGAGCCACAAAAGGCTCACAGATGATCTTCTCAACCATTGCATACACCATGCACTAAACTCCCAGGAGCAGGTTTCAACAGACTTACAGCCATGGCTGAAATTATTGGCACCCCTGGAATTTTCCCAGAAAATGCACCATTTCTCCCAGAAAATTATTGCAATTACAAATGTTTTTGTATATACATGTTTATTTCCTTTATGTGCATTGGAACAACACAACAAAAAACCAGAGAAAAAAAGCCAAATCTGACATCATGTCACACAGAACTCCAACTCCGGACAAAATTATTGGCACCCTTTCAAAATTGTGGGTAAATCATTTTATTTCAAGCATATGATGCTCGTTTGAACTCACATGTGGTAAGAAACAGGTGCTGGCAATATAGCAATCACACCTGAAGCCAGTTAAAATGGAGAAAAGTTGACTCAACCTTTCTGTTGTGTGTCTGAGTGTGCCACACTAAGCATGGAGAACAGAAAGAAGAGCAGAGAATTGTCTGAGGACTTGTGAACTAAAATTGTGGAAAAATATCAACAATCTCAAGGCTACAAGTCCATCTCCAGAGATCTTCATGTTCCTTTGTCCACTGTGCGCAACATAATCAAGAAGGTCACAACACATGGCACTGTAGCTAATCTCCCTGGACGTGGACGGAAGAGAAAAATTGATAAAAGACTGCAACGAAGGATAGTCCGAATGGTGGATAAACAACCCCAATCAACTTCAAAACATTTTCAAGCTGTTCTGCAGACTCAGGGTGCAACAGTGTCAGCTCGAACTATCCGTCGACATCTGAACGAAATGAAACGCTATGGCAAGAGAGCCAGGAGGACCCCACTGCTGACACAGAATCATAAAAAAGCCAGACTGGAGTTGCCAAAATATACTTGAGGAAGCCAAAATCCTTCTGGGCGAACGTCTTGTGGACAGATGAGACCAAGGTAGAGCTTTTTGGTAAAGCTCATCATTCTACTGTTTACAGAAAACGGAATGAGGCCTACAAAGAAAAGAACACAGTTCCTACAGTCAAACATGGTGGAGGTTCTAAGATGTTTTGGGGACGTTTTGCTGCCTCTGGCACTGGATGCCTTGACTGTGTGCAAGGCATCATAAAATCTGAAGACTACCAAAAGATATTGGGGCGCAATGTAGGGCCCAGTGTCAGAAACCTGGGTCTGCATCAGAGGTCATGGGTGTTCCAGCAGGACAATGACCCCAAATATACCTCTAAAAGCACTCAGAAATGGTTGAAGACAAAGCGCTGGAGAGTTCTGAAGTGGCCAGCAATGAGTCTGGATCTAAATCTGATTGAACACTTACGGAGAGATCTCAAAATTGCTGTTGGGAGAAGGCGCCCTTCAAATCTGAGAAACCTTGAGCAATTTGCAAAAGAAGAGTGGTCGGAAATTCCAGTTGAGAGGTGTAACAAGCTTGTTGATGGTTATAGGAAGCGCTTGATTTCAGTTATTTTTTCCAAAGGGCGTGCAATCAGATATTAAGTAGAGGGTGCCAATAATTTTGTCCAGCCCGGTTTTTGAGTTTTGTGTGAAATGATGTCAGATTTGGCTTTTTTTCTCTGTTTTTTTGTATTGTTCCAATGCACATAAAGGAAATAAACGTGTATACCAAAACATTTGTAATTGCAACAGTTTTCTGGGAGAAATGGTGCATTTTCAAGGAAAATTCCAGGGGTGCCGATAATTTCGGCCATTACTGTACCATGGAGCTGCAATATCACCCAAGTCATTAACAACGCAGACGTGTAAAATTCAATAATTGCCAATGTTTGTTCCTTCTTAACAAAAGATATTTTAAAAAACACATGAAATATGAACTTGATAAATAAATTAGACAAAAGATAAAAAAACATTGACTGCTATAACAAACTAAGTAGAAGTTAGGCCTTTTTATATTTTCAGATTAGGATTAGACCTTTTCTCTTCAGATCTCTTCAGTTATGCTGTTTAGCTATAGGGTACACCTATGCTAATCATTTCATTTAAACAATTTGTGAAACCTAGTACTATACTTGCACCCTCTGTCTTTAATTTCAACATACAAACAAGGCATGTTATTTGACTACAATTTGCTCAGTGTTTTCTTGCTTTATTGCATTTTTTTGTGCTTTATTTCCCAGTACAACTTCAGAGCATGTTCAAGATTTGAATGGTAAATTGTGAGAGAAAATACCAAAATGGATAGTGGGTAAAAAAAAAAGTCAAAGTTCACACTTTCTCCACAAAACATATGTTGGCACTAGTAAACAAGAGACATATGAAAAAACACCCAGAAGTGGTTTGGTTGCTATAGTTACTCTTTCAAATTATTGCATAACTGTGTGACACAGATGTTAGACAACTGTAAGAATGCAAGCAAGTCTGTTAGAATTCTGGCCACAATTTTGGCATCTCAAAAGAACAGGACAAATGTCAATCCAGCATGGGAATGAAAATGAATATTTGAAAATGTTCCTATGGAAACAAGAATGAATACCACAAATAAGTATATTTAAAACACATTCTTTTTGCTGCTTATGTCTTTGCTAATAATTGATTGGTAAGTTTACATTACTTATCTCTTCCCTCCACTAATAATCAAATATATTTATTTTATATAAAGCATAGATATCATCTAAAATGGAGGGCTGCAAACATTTTGGACCAGAGTCAGATCAGTACTTCTGTAGCCAAGCATCAAAATAACCACTAGGTAGCTGCTGTTTGAGGGAGTAAAAGTCGGGCTGTCTTACACTTACACTGTACTCCTTTAATGTTACATAGTATTAAACTTGTGTTATGATTGCCACTTTGCTTATTTTGTTTAAGTGGTATAAACAGCACATCTCATGCTCAAGCTTAATGTCAAATAGCAGTATTAAAAAGCAAATGAACACATCTTTTAAAAGAGAAGATTGAGAGCTAAAACAACTAATAGATAGATATTATATGTAGCAAACAACACATAGAAATACATTATCATTTCATATTTCAAAACAATATATGTGAAAGGTTCCAAGAGTTTGAAAATGTTTTATGCCCTATGCGTGTTGATTATTGATCTTTTAATTTGGTGACTCTGAACTCGCCTGGTGTGAGTGTGTGTGGCAATAAGCATGAGTGTTCCCTGCAATGAAATGGAATCTCATTAAGATTTTGCTTCTGCCTTGCACTGAGTGTTCCTGGCATAGGTTTTTGCTCTCTACAACTCTGAACTGGATTATGAAATTGGCTGGACTGAATGTTGAATTCAGAAAAGTGTTTACTTAAAGCTAAATTTACACATCATTTACAATAATCATATATCAAAGCAAGAAAGAATTATATTTACAAGAAAGAATTTTGGGAAGTGTTTAGCATCACTCTCACACATTCATGCATAGGAGGCAGTCAAAGGGCTTAACTGAGGGTAAGATGTCGTGTCAGGGGTTGATGAACTGTACTAATGTCATCAGAAGGGAAACCCAGCTAAACCGAAAGCAACTTCCGCATCCCTGTCCAGACCATGCCCTTATACTGACCTTACTTCCGCCACTCCTATCACGGACCTGCCTCTTCCTGCCCACCGCTTATAAAAGCCAAGCACCTCTCCTCTCTAGTTTAGTTCTGTTTGGACTCAGTCCATAGTGATTGCTCTATTGAACTTTGATTTTGCTGCATTATTTCACAATATATGGTGTGAATCCCCAAACCTTTTCCTGTTTGTCTTTCCTTTATCAGACATATAAACACATGAAAGTATACGTACTATACAGGAAAACGTGGGGTGTGATGCAGAGATATTAAAATGATTAAAAAAAAATTAAAATTAATGATATTAAAAAATTAAAGGATCTTAATAGCATTAAAGCAAACTGAAAGTGTGCATCTTACTTTTAAACTAAATATGATAAAAATCAAGAACATTCAGCCATTATTCTTATATTATATACCTAAGCAATTATTGCTCTTCTGATGCCCCCACAACACTTTATTTAACTAGTAAATTAACAATTAAAAGAGCAACAAAAGTGAGGGACAAATACCAAAGTAGCCATCTTCAATATTACTTAATCTACAGATTACTGAAAGCCCTCCACCTACCATGTGTACTGTAATTACATACAGTTAGGTCCATAAATATTTGGACAGAGACAACTTTTTCTAATTTTGGTTCTGTACATTACCACAATGAATTTTAAATGAAACAACTCAGATGTAGTTGAAGTGCAGACTTTCAGCTTTAATTCAGTGGGGTGAACAAAACGATTGCATAAAAATGTAAGGCAACTAAAGCATTTTTTTAAACACAATCCCTTCATTTCAGGGGTTCAAAAGTAATTGGACAATTGACTCAAAGGCTATTTCATGGGCAGGTGTGGGCAAGTCCGTTGTTATGTCATTATCAATTAAGCAGATAAAAGGCCTGGTGTTGATTTGAGGTGTGGTGCTTGCATGTGGAAGATTTTGCTGTGAACAGACAACATGTGGTCAAAGGAGCTCTCCATGCAGGTGAAAAAAGCCATCCTTAAGCTGCGAAAACAGAAAAAACACATCCGAGAAATTGCTACAATATTACGAGTGTCAAAATCTACAGTTTGGTACATCCTGAGAAAGAAAGCAAGCACTGGTGAACTCAGCAACGCAAAAAGACCTGGACGTCCATGGAAGACAACAGTGGTGGATGATCACAGAATCATTTCCATGGTGAAGAGAAACCCCGTCACAACAGCCAACCAAGTGAACAACACTCTCCGGGGGGTAGGCGTATCGATATCCAAGTCTACCATAAAGAGAAGACTGCATGAAAGTAAATACAGAAGGTGCACTGCAAGGTGCAAGCCACTCATAAGCCTCAAGAATAGAAAGGCTAAATTGGACTTTGCTAAAGAACATCTAAAAATGCCAGCACAGTTCTGGAAAAACATTCTTTGGACAGATGAAACCAAGATCAACCTCTACCAGAATGATGGCAAGAAAAAAGTATGGAGAAAGCGTGGAACAGCTCATTATCCAAAGCATACCACATCATCTGTAAAACACGGTGGAGGCAGTGTGATGGCTTGGGCGTGCATGGCTGCCAGTGGCACTGGGACACTATTGTTTATTGATGATGTGACACAGGACAGAAGCAGCCGAATGAATTCTGAGGTGTTCAGAGACATACTGTCTGCTCAAATCCAGCTAAATGCAGTCAAATTGATTGAGTGGCATTTCATGATACAGATGGACAGTGACCCAAAACATACAGCCAAAGCAACCCAGGAGTTTATTAAAGCAAAGAAGTGGAAAATTCTTGAATGGCCAAGTCAGTCACCTGATCTTAACCCAATTAAGCATGCATTTCACTTGTTGAAGACTAAACTGCAGACAGAAAGGCCCACAAACAAACATCAACTGAAAGCCACTGCAGTAAAGGCCTGGCAGTGCATTAAAAAGGAGGAAACCCAGCAACTAGTGATGTCCATGAGTTCAAGACTTCAGGCTGTCATTGCCAGCAAAGGGTTTTCAACCAAGTATTAGAAATGAACATTTTATTTCCAGTTATTTAATTTGTCCAATAACTTCTGAGCCCCTGAAATGAAGGGATTATGTTAAAAAAATGCTTTAGTTGCCTCAAATTTTTATGCAATCGTTTTGTTCACCCCACTGAATTAAAGCTGAAAGTCTGCACTTCAACTGAATCTGAGTTGTTTCATTTAAAATTCATTGTGGTAATGTACAGAACCAAAATTAGAAAAAAGTTGTCTCTGTCCAAATATTTATGGACCTAACTGTAACTATCTAGATGCAAAAAAGAGATATATTATTGTTCCACAACAACAGCACACAGTTGGCACATATAAGTATTCTTAAAACATATTTGAGAAACATTTGGACAGTAAACAGAATGCAAAAGCACATGAAATGAGGTGTTACATTGTTTCACTTAACTAATTTTAGGCTGGGGTTTTTCCAGAAAGTCAGTAATGTGGCAGATCATTAGTCTCTTACTCAAGCATCTATGTAATACTTATACTTTTACTTTAAAGATGGTTTAATAAAGTATATTGATGCATGCTCAATAATCCAGGTAAGGAAATTCTAGAAAGTTGATTCAGTTCATCTGGACATAGTTCTTTTCCAGGGAGATATGTTACATCACTCATCCAAGTGACTTCCTCAGTCTCAGTTGACTGCAGGTTTCTCCAACCTTATAAACAGTACCTTTGCATAATGACCGAAACTAGCACCATTGACTGACAATGGGCTGTGTGATCAATGATACGCTTATTAAATATATATTAATAAATATTATAATATTTATATATTATATAATATATATTAAATATGATATATTTAATAAAGTACTGAGGCAATATATAAGATCAATTTTTTCTGTGTCTGTATCCTTTAAAGAAACATTTTCATCAGAATAACATCCTTTTAACTTATCAGATGGTTGATCTTAGTTCTACTATTTGGCATGAATGTAAAGATTTATTTGTAAAACAAGTGATTCTTAATTTAAGTAATGTTTTCTAATCTTAGTGTTGCTGCATCATCATCCTGGATTACAATGCAATGCCTGGTCATTTTTCCATATGGAGTATGAAAGGGGCTGTGTGGCATTTTCTTAAGGTTATTCTAGTTTTTGTTCCACATTCCAAAAGACATTATTGTTCAGCTGATGTCACATTACATGACAACTAGTTGTAGATCTCATCACCTGAGCATCTCATATTGCAGGGCTGGGTATGTCAGATTGGATGACTTTCTCACAACTTTCCAGCACACAGTTACATTTCCAAAGCATTATGAGCTCCTTTTCTGACAGCCAATAATACCCTGCCACGAGTTTCTTTTGTATTTTTCAGATCCAAAACACCTGTATTCCTTGTAAGTGTATTATATGAATGGTGCTTTCAGGTTAGTGCTAAATGGTTGTTATTTTTCATAAACACACAAACCTGCCCCTTTGACTTACAGTCGAAATGAGTTACAGACTGATTTAACTGAGTTGCTGGGCATATCAAACTACACAACTAGAGATTGTGGGAGCAAGCCACAACTGCCTGTTTAAGATTATGTAAACTAGGTCTGTGACTACAAATTGCTGGAAAATTCATGTAATGTGACATGTCTTTAAGGTTCACTTTTAACTGATAAAGGCAAAGTCTCAGTACATGATTTTTCCAGCGATTTTACATTGTAGAATCTGTGTGCACAGCCTTGGACAAGTGAAAAGTACAGGATTTAATTGACACAATCAGCCCTTACCCCAAATTGAGCCCAATTAAAGAAGAAGCATAACAAAGAGCACAGACAGGTGCTAGACAGGTTTAAGAAGTTAAAATATACCTCCTAACTCCTTTTATGCAAGACCAATTTGTTGTTAACTTCCATAGTCACCCATCTCTGACTATGTTTTCCCTTTCCTTTTATTTGAGGACTGGAAATCCAACTAGTATATATTGTCACATGTGTGCACCTATGGACCATCTTACCTTCTCTGTTAAGGTAAGTACTATCACTCCTGGATGAGAGGGGGAGCTGTTGCCAATGCTGTCTTCTCTTTCCTCCACTTCAATTCTGACAAAAAGACTAATCACAAGGTCTAGCCCCACCTACAGCTCCTGAGTTGGCCACGCCCTTTCTGCCCTAGACGCTATATAAAATTAGCCGCCAACAGAAGGACAGCATACATTTCAAGAGAGACTTAAATGGAAAGATGACTGACACAGTCTATTTTGGTTGAGCCCGTGGCATTGTTTTTATTTAATTTTATGAATATATTAAAAGGGGTGATCTGGATAGTAGCCCTATAGTCACTTTTTTTTTTTTAAAACAAAATAATTATTTCTGGGGCTGCTTTAACCATAACAATGTTATTATTATTAACAACTTACCTGGCTGATGCTTTTATCCAAAGCGACTTTGAAAATTTGAGATACAATTGCCTACATTTCATTTGTTTTTTCAATTGGAGCATAGGAAGGTAAAGTGACTTGATCATGGTCACATAGTGTCAGTGGTAGGATTTGAATCCACAGCCTCACGGATTGAGGTCCAAAGCCTTAACAATTATGCCACACTGCCTGTTGCAGGAAGCTAAACCTTAATCTAGCAGTACTGGGCACAAGGCAGCAACCAACCTTTATTTGGGCACACCTGCACTCACTCACACCTAAACAGTTCAGAGGTACTGAGCAGCCTAACAAACTTGTCTGTGGGAAATGGAAAGAAACGTGGAATACTTGGAGAATATTTATGGAGACACAGGGAAATGTTCATTTAATAGTACACTCCTGATCATACGTATGCTCACTTATATACTGAATAATTTAGGGTCACCAGTTAACCTGACTTCATAACTTTAGTCTTTCAGAGAAAATGTGAATTCATACACATTATTTCTCCATTAAAAGTACCCTAGTGTAATTAATGTCTTTCTATCATAAACAAAAAGTGCAAATAAAAAGATCTGATGATCACACACATGTGCAAATATTTTCACCTAGAATATAAACTTGATTTTGCAAATGTTTTATGAAAATCAAACAAATGAAGCATACTTTTGTTGAATATGCTGCTTCATTTTAAAAGTAATTAAAGACAGGGTCGGATTAGAGTAAATTGATAGTTATTACCATTCAGTTTATAGTATTTAGCTTTAAAGAAAGGCACTATAACACACTCCTAAAAGAAAAAATAAAATATTGTAAAATTTCATATTATTATGATTGTTCTTTTAAAACTGGAAAACATGCTACAACATCCAAGAGAACTAGGAGGTGTAAAAACTGTAATATTCTAGCTCAACAATGACTCTAAACATAAAGCCAAAGGCACACGTAAAGGCTTAAGATCAGAAAAAGTTAATGTTTTGATGTATCCCAGACCACAGAGGTAGAGGAAGTAAATGGGAGAAGGAATCCATTTTTTCTGTTTAATTCATATGGATCTGTTGGAGTTTGCTTAACAATTTTTGTGTTAGAAAAAAATTCTCCAGTTTTACTGCCAAAGCCTAAAGATTTCCAGGTTATGTTATTTGATAATGCTAAAGTGGCCCTGTATGAATGAGTTAGGACATGTGAGTATCCTGATTCCAAGATTGATTCTGTTTCCTCGAGACCCTGAATGGGAATAAGCAGGTCAGAAAATGAATGGATGAATGAATAGATGGGCAAGTATTAAAAATATTTCAATTACCTACTCTAAAAAAATGTCAGATACATTTTCAGAAAATATTACTATCATAAGATACCAGCAAACCTTTGCATGTTACAGTGTCTGAGAATGGAGATTAATAAAAAGATTATCTAAAATGCACAAAATTGTAAGTGTTTCATTGGTAAGACTTGTTATTTTCTTAAAGCTCTGAATAATATTTTCTGTACCATGTGGAAATACCTCAACTATTTTATGTGCATGGCCACTTACCATCATCATCCATAATCAAAAAATAAATGTTCCCTTTTAACTAAAGATGCCTTTTAAGTATTACTGTTTTTCCTATATTACCCTTATTTTGCAATAATGGATAATGGATACTGCAGTAAAAAACTGTAGTTTTTTAAAACTTTTATTAATATGTTTGTTTAAGAAAGGAACCACGAGTACATGATAGTTAACATGCAAATACCCAGTTTCTAGTTAAAGCTCAGAATGAATTAGTAGCCCATACTTGAAAAGCCTCAGGCAGTCTGTTGTCCATCAATAGGCACATGGAACCCTATTAGGTGGATAAGTGATTTATTAACTGAGAGTATTACATTTCATAGAAAGGATCACATGAATGCACCTATTAGCCAATTCATTTTAATGAATAACCTTTAAAGCTCTGTCAAGTAATTGAATAATGTTCCAAAGAATAAGAAATCCCTTGTGAATTTCACTTATTTCATATTGTCTATAAAATATAATTAGCTTTTCTTTCTGCCAAGAACAGCTACTCTCAACCATTAACCTGCAAACTCAACAGACTTAACAACATGGAATAACAATTACAGAAGGAAGCAAAAGAGAAAAAATAGCTAGCTTCATCAGACCACGAAATGCAGTCACATTTTCCATAATATACACTCAATATAGAAATGTACTGCTTGCATGTAATAACTTAGCAGATTCTTAGAGTTACAAAATATGATTTAAAACAGATCATTTATATCATTTTTGCACCTTTACAACTATTCCAATAAATATATTCTTTTGTTATTAACTCCATTTTGCAGCCATTATCTGAGGATATGAGGGTGGCAGGGAAGAAGCAAACCGATGAGTTAAAAAGTGAATAAAAAGATTAAGGGTAGCTTTTTTAACCCACATGATTCATTTTATATCAGCAATCACTGATACTATTAGCATCTTGAACAAACCTACCTGGTACAATAATGGAAACATCCAAAACTATAAATGTATTACAGAGAAAGACTGAAAGCATGTTGGTGACTCTACAAATGGGAAACACTGCTTTTACACAAAAACATGGTTGCAGGAATTCAGCAGTTTGAAAAAATTCCTTTCCTGTCTTATAGACATTAAAAAGTTACATGCTGTTGCACGGATATTGATCTGTTTTAAAAACTTGCACTGTTGTAACCCACAGAATGCTCACTCCAACAAGATAATTCTACACACTAGAACACATGTAACACAGTTAATTCCAAAACGTTATCACTGTGTCTCCAGCTCAGTTTTGGAATATATTTTCAAAAACTCTGAGTTAACAATATGCACATATTATATCACACTTCCAAGCTTGGCCATCAGTTTTGTATTAATCAAGGTATATTCTGTAGTGCAGTACAAACATTTACTACAAATGAAGAAACAAATGAGTTTACCTGTCATCAGCTATTTGTGTAAGCAGAGGTTCCAGCCACCCCCTGGGACATTCGCAGTGGGAATCCATAAATACTAGCACATCTCCTGATGCTCGTGCTGCTCCCAGCAGACGGCCGCCAATAACTCCAACCCTTTTGTTGCTCCTGATCAGTTTGACACGTTCTAGTCTGGAAATGTACTCACTCAAAGTAGTCTTGAGATAAGCTATTAAAGGAAAAAAAGAATGGCAGGAATTTCATACAATATATGAACAGCTCTGATAAAAAAAACAAATATCAGTGTATGGTAAATTTTTGGCATTATCCCTTTCAATTTATATTGTACAGTTACTACAATACAGTGTAGCATTTTACATTCAATTTCTAAGCTAAAAATACAATACACTGAATAAAATGTTACCTCTACATAAAATGTTACCATTTCACAGTTGATGTGGACAACAGTGTGGTGTAAATGTCTGTGATCTGAATCACAATGTTTCTTTTCACAAATTAAACTGAATTCAGATCAATCTGAAGTGATAACATTTGATTTGTTTCAAAAACTATTGATTCATACTCCTAGGTTAGGAGCATGCGCTGATAGTGCGTTGCCACACCCACCACACGCCGTACCACCAGGATTGGGACCAGAGTCCTAGATACCCTGA
Source organism: Erpetoichthys calabaricus (assembly GCF_900747795.2). Lineage (NCBI taxonomy): Eukaryota > Metazoa > Chordata > Cladistia > Polypteriformes > Polypteridae > Erpetoichthys > Erpetoichthys calabaricus. The sequence goes on from NC_041406.2 coordinate 47,853,753, forward strand.
GAATCCAAGTAAAATATGTAAGTATAAAACTGCAAAGAAAAAACATTCATTAACATGAAAAGAGACAGCTTGCAGTGCTTTGCACTTACAATACCTGCAATACCTACAGAACTGCCTGTGCGATGTGTTTCTTCAGTTTAAAAAAATGGTAAAAACTCTTTGAATGACTTTCCTTGATTCCTCAGTACTTCTTGTAGTTTGTATGTTGGTGTCATTGTCAAAATGAAAGTTTGCTCACTGTATAAGAATCTATACTGCTAATAAAACTTGACAAGAGTAACTATGTTAAATCAAACTATGCATGTAATTTGCTGACAATCCATCCATCCATCTTCTAAACACACTTATCCAAAGTAGAGTCATGGGGAAGCTCACAATCCACTTTCATATACTGCAATACCTACTCCGACTTTAATTTATTTCTATTTCATATATGGACAAAAAAATATGCACAACAGAAAAAACAAGTTATTTCTCGAGTCTAAAGAAAGTAATGCCTATATGTATCTTTACTCCAGTGCTGAAATGACAGCATTGTGTAATTTTAAGCATTCTCCATCTGGAAATTCCCACTCGGTTAAATGAAACTGTTTTACACAGTTCTCCATACGGATATTAACATTTGAAATCCACTGTACTGTACAGTACCTACTGTATAGTTTTAAATATTTCAGCATTTAAAACATTCAGTACTGTTTATTTAAACAGATTTCCTTTAGTTACAAGAAGACTCTGAACAGCAACCTAGATAACCTGTGAATTAGAGAGGTATTATGTGAAATTTTAGGTTATACTTATAGAATTATATATAGATTTAACTTGCATTTATATGCAAATTTTAAAGTTTTATATTTTATTACATTTTTACATATTGCAAGACTATACATTTTGATGAAGTGCATATTTTTAAGTACCTGGAGACAAGAAAAAGACTACAAAAAAGACATAAGATTATTTTAGATAACCAATAGTTTTTTAGAAATTTCTAATAACAGACAAACACAGGAACAAAAAAATAGACAAAAATTAAATACATTGTTTATTGGATTAATTTTTGTAAACGATATTTAAGAAAGGAAATATAATAAAAGAAAATAAAACATCCTGTTGCTGTCTTTACTATTGTTTTCACATCTGACTGCATCCAAAATGTCATCTAGTCTTTGGGCATTTTTTCTGCAAAACAAAGCAGCTGGACACATAAATAACCCAAAACATGGCAAAAGTACCTGATCTAACAAATATCATCATTATTTTATCTAACTGTTGACTCTTCTTAAGTATTTTGGCTTCAGTCAGAGCACTTATTTTTATCATTATTCTTTAGTTTAGACAGACACCAGTGATAAACTGTGATAAATTACTAAAAAGAAATATGCTATTCAAGCTGTTATTTAAAAATAAGTACTGTCAGTGGCTTGGCTTCTTGTGCAAATATAGTCCTATGAATTCAAACATAATATTAACATAATAATTTTTTATGTTGAAAGATAATACAGGCTAAGCATAAACTTACTTACTTTGTGTTATTGTGGTTATTTTGTCACTATTACTGCTTTGCAATGCTATTGTAAATGGAACAACTTTTCCGCAGTGCATTTTCTAGCACTGAACCTAGTCCACCCATGGAGGCAACTCTCCCTGCTGGCTGCAGAGTACACCTACGTGCACTACATAATTCCAAAACAGAATTTTAATCTCAGAAACATTAACTGAAATAATTTACTACATTTGGGCTGGAAAAATGTAACTTCCACTGTCTTATAAACCCAGCTGAACATAACGCTGAAAGATAATTTATTTAATTGTTTTCTGTGCCAATTATTCAAAGTACAGTAATTGAGAACATTTACATGCTAGTCAGAGTGTCACAACTGGCATGTCATAGAGATTCAAGATTCTGGCTTTGATTCCCATGCCTGGCCTTTTGGCTAAGTGGAGTTTGCACATTCTCACCACAACTACACAGGCTTTCTCTCAATGGCTGCTCTAGTTTTCCTTGTAAATACTCAAAGATGACACATGTTAAATTGATTGGCTATTCCAAAATGGCCCAGTGTAGGGATGTGTGTCTAAGTAGGCCCTGCAATGGATTGGCTCCCTGTTTAGGGATGTTTTCTGCCTTGCACCTACTGCTAATGAAATAGGCTTCAGCCACTGATGTCCCTCAACTGAATGAAGAGGACTGAGAGTGCTATATAGTAGGTTACATAATGTAATATCTTATTAGGTGTTTTTTTTCTTTCCTATTGTTATTTGATACTATGAGGTCTGTCCAAAAAGACTCTGAGTTCTAAACTAGGGTACCAACAAGCCAACATAGCAGACTCGTGATAGTGATGGTGTGTAGCAGTGACTTTGATGTTTAAAATCCCTATTTGTTCAATCACACCATTTCAAACAGTCATTGAGTACATACAGTGGAGTGAACATTTGAGCTTTTTGTGGAAGCTGAAATATAAAGGATCTTGAAGAGCAATGTGTTTCCATGAAACTCTGTATGATACTGGCAAAAAAATTTTACCAAGACTTTTCAGATGTTGCAGCAAGCTTGGAACAATGTGGTACTGATATTTCAAATCAGATAGACTATTTGATTCAAATTGGGCAGATGATCCCAAAACTGGTCAGTGACCAGGAGAGAAACAGTGTGCTTTGATTCTTCAGAATCATTGACTAATTGTCTGTGAAGCTGCTGAAGAAGTGGGCATCAGTAAAAGTCTGTGTCACATAATGTTGAGTAAAAACTGCAGATGCATTGTGTTGCAGCACAATTTATGTCTCATCTCTTGATAGATGAGCAAAAGTGAACCATGTCACAGTCAGTTAGGACTTGTTAGATCATTCAAATACTTATGGAAACTTTCTGAAACATATCATAATACAGTAAGTGATGGAATGTGGGTTTACGGCCCATGCAGACTTTTTTTTTTGTTCCCGAAGTTGAAATTCTTCCTGAAATGTCGTCAATTTCAAATGATATAAAATTTGTCATAGGACTATTGCAACATTCCCCAAAACAAGTTCCAGGACGCATTCCAGAAATGGAAAAACTATTGGGAGCAGTGTATAAATAAAGGAGAGGTAGACATTGATAAAGACAAATTTGATTAGGTTGTTAGGTTCATATTAATAAATGATTTTTTAAATGGTTGATTACATTTTGGACAGACCTCATATGTTGTCACAAAAGGGCTTTGTCCTTGTTTTTACGTTCTATTGGAAAACCCATGAACTTTATGTAATGATCACAATATATCTGGGTTGCTGAAGCCAGGATTTGATGTGACAGGAAAGTTAATTTTAAAATTAACCAGCACAAAGCTATTAGCCTGGCAGAATGACTGTCAGCACAAGTACAGGTATTTGTGGGGTGGGGATCTTAGGTCTACAAATAGAATGAATATGCCATCACAGACCCTGAGAGCAGGTGTGAGGGCTTCTAAATGCCCGTCTCTGGAATGGTTACAAAAAAAATGTCGGAAAACCCTGACTTTAACTTGTCTTTCTGGTTATGTGTGCCAAAAACTAGCAGAGGACTTTGAGCTTTGGTGGTGGCGGAGCATATCAAGGCAGTTTGGCTATTTAACAAAAGGGAAACAAACGTGTTTTGCTGTATGAATTCTTCAGGGTGGGGGAAGGAAGCCACTGTCTTAAGAATTGAAAGCAATCCCTGTGCTTCTGTTATGCAAGCACTGCATCAGTTTACAGTGATAACTGTGATCCTGCCCATTTCACTACCTTTACATTGTATTGGTTACAGTACTTGAATGCCTTTTTGTCCATGTCAGTTCTAAGAGACACAAGGATGTCCTACTGAAGGAATACTTTTTCTATATATTATATGTCACCAGGCAGTCAATACCTTGCTGGCTGAGGTCATCCACTAGAATTACTTCTTGTAGAAGACTCTTTGGTACTGTTTCCAAGATGCTGTATACTGTCCTCAGAAGGGTTGACAGAGCCTCGTTGTGAAAACAAATGATGATACTAGTAGTAGGTAACTTTGAAATGTCATGATTAACAGGACACCTGTGAAGGAGAGATGAAATTGACAGTTAAAATAAAAATCCACAATAGTACTGTTCTGTTGTTTATTTCATTCAATAATTTTACATAAAAAAATCACCTTAAAAATAGAAATGAATAGTATAGATTTTGTTAAATGTTTCAAATGAGCTAGCTGCAGCTACAAGTATACAGAAGAATCAACTCATTAGAGGAATAAGTCTGGTTTGGTCTTCACAGATGGAAGTAACATTTTTTAGCTTAAATATGTCCATCGAGAGTGTGCATACCTATGGCTGCCATAAGCCATAAAGTGTGAATGCACTGAGTATGTCTGAGAAGAACAGACAAAAATAAGAGGATTAACTAGTGATGTAGATTTCTCTCTCAATTACGCTACCAGACAACATCTGCAGAGATTATTTTTCTCTCTTGTAAAAAGAATGCCATTAACATCTTAAGACCAATCTACAGTCACTTCCAGACTTCTCATTAATGAATCACTGATTGCTAGACACTATGCTTCCCAAAAATGGCAGGTTGACTCCTTGATTGCAAATTGTAATCCTCTGTGACTGTTTATATTAGATTATCACTTTGTTTTCTTAGCAGATGTTATATTTGGCATTTGTAGCAGCCGCTACAATAAATATTTCATATAATTAAACCAGTTGGGCATTTCACCATTCCCTTTGAGTATAATACTGTAGAGAAGAATGGGAACCTCTGGAGTGCATTTGTTGTGAATAGCTAGCATTTTTGGAAAACAGTAGTTTTTTTGCAGAATCACAAGACAAAGAGTAAGGCTAATATTCAAGGCAGTGCCCATTAGGGCAAATACAAGGATTTTTCGTATATCACATAAGTACCCTGCAGAATGACAACTCTTATTTCTATAAGCACAATATACCATAACTTGGTCTTTTGTTTTTTATTTGGAGTGGTGGCTCTGAGGCTAGGGATTTGCACTGACAATCGGAAGGTTGCCGGTTCGAATCCCGTAAATGCCAAAGGAGACTCTGCTCTGTTGGGCCCTGCAGCAAGGCCCTTAACCTGCAATTGCTGAGCGCTTTGAGTAGTGAGAAAAGCGCTATATAAATGCAAAGAATTATTATTTGTTTTTTCAATTGGCCAATTCATGTTTTATTCATTGTGCTCTTGTTGTAAAATATAAAATTTAATACTGCATAATCAAGTATTCCAAGTTTTGGCATTTGTTCAAAACGGGTTTGACAGTTTAGATTACCACTATTAGTTCTAAATATTTATACATTTTCATACAAGGGCATCTAAGGATCATCTTTCAGACTCTGCCAAGGTAGGCAGTACCATTCCAGGATGAAAGGGGGCGCTGGCGCTAACAGTATT